>NC_034438.1:64491729-64497531 GCF_002078875.1 Numida meleagris
GAGGGAGGGAGGGAAGGAAGGAGGGAGGGAAGGAGGGAAGGAGGGAAGGAAGGAAGGAAGGAAGGAGGGAAGGAAGGAAGGAAGGAAGGAACGAACGAACGAACGAACGAACGAACAAAGGAAGGAAGGAAAGAGAGAGGATCAAAACTCAGGAGAAAGTAAGTAAAAAGTAAAGATATGTGGAGGAAAACGGAAAAGTTCTACCACTGCTTTCTCTCTTGCTTACAGCAGGAACTAAATTAGCAATATGTTATGAACTTAAATTTCTATGTAATCCTCTTTACTTCTCCCCATTTACTTTCCTCAAAGCCTTCTGTAAACACTCTTAACAAAGAGAACCCTTTGTATGTTACTACTTATTTTAAGACTTGGACTTTAAGAAGGAATATATTTGTGCCAGTAGAAACAACGCATGGCTGTGAGCCTTTTATTTCATTGCATTATCCCCCTAAGCATAGGGCTTTCAAAGAATGAAAGCCAAGCCCGAAGAATGGCCAAAGACTCTATCTATGAAAGCATTTCATTGTATATAGAAGTTGCCTTTTACTCCACTGTTTGTACCTCTGCCCATCCCTGATTTCTTCTAGCTTGCTGTATTGTACTGCTTGACCTTAACATTTATGCCCTTCAAAACTAGGTTTATGTCATGCATTTCAGTTACAGTGCAGCAGATTCAATGCCTGTCTTCTGCAAAGTCAGGGTTGCACTTCTGAATGTAGTAGCCTCATATGATTGCTTAGTACAAAATATATCTATGCTGAGAACAACTCTTTTCTCAAACATCCATCCATAATGGATTATGTTATGTTCCACTTTCAGCTAGTACTTCAAACAGAAGCTATTCAAGCTGAGCACTGAAATGTTAACTTTGCTGTTTCAAGAGGCTGCTGAACTGCCTAAACTGAAACTCTTCTCAGTCAGCTCCTACGTGCTTGCTGTAAATATATTTGTTCATCTGTGCTCCCTGTGTTGCCCTAAACTTGTTCCTATGTGCATGTATATGTATGTCACTAGGACTAATTTATAGTACTAAAGTAAAAACATTTGCTGACTGTGAGACAAGATTTTTCTGTTTTATGTAATTTTGCTCCAGTATTACTGGCTGTCCAACCCAGATTTGAACCGTTATATAGTACAGCTTGGGGTGGAAAATATTGTTTTTTAAGTATCAGTCTTAACTTACTTCCTCTACATATGTGAAAGCATTTTTAATCAGATGATCACAATCTTCCTGAAAACTCTTCCTGATTTTTCAGAATTAGGAACTACAGCAATGCTACACAAAGCTAAGTGCAGAGTCCCCGGTTTCATTTATTGCAGAAGTTAGTGAAGAAGATTGTCATAAAAGACAACTGCATCCAACACAAAGCAACTGCAGGAACTGTATCACCTTTTTGTTGCTGCTGTTTTTTGTGAAGTGATTGATAGTGCCTCATTCCTTGACTAGTAAACTTGCCTGGCCAAGAATCCAAGAATCTATTTTTAATACTCTCTAGTTTTGATTCTGTAATGCTTCACCCCTAAATGAAGATAATAAAATCTGAATGTATACAGAATCCTGAAAGCTAAACACTTTAGTGTTTGCTGATATGCGGGCTACTCTGACAAAGAATCATGAAATAGCCTAATTGAATCAATTGTGTTTGCAAAGACATTGTGAAAGGCATATAATAAATTTCTTTCCACAAACACGAAGTCCTTGGACTCTTCACTCAAGACCACTCTCTCATTTAAAGATAGAGATCGCTATGCTCACCGCTTCCTCAAGCAATTCTGCATTTCCATTTGGGCACCTGAAGAAAGTCTTCTCCACAGTAACCCAAAGCCATTCAGAATACTGCAGGAGACCTTGAAGAGGTTTACTAAGCTTTGTCCAGCTTGAGAGGCAAGTTCAGAAGTACAGCAGCTCTAACAGCATGGGCTCAGGAAGCAGAACATGACTGAGAGTGTCTTCAAGTGATTTCATTCCTGCCACCTTCACAAAAATCTCTTCAGAACTAGACACAGCCACGTTATACTATGTTCTATGTAAAGCTGCTGAATGCAGAAATGTAGTTCTGGATGGTTTTGAACACTTGGTAGTTTTACAGAATTTTTATCAATGCTTCGATTTGCTGAAGTATCTGCACAGAATGGTTCAGCTCTGGAAGAAGCAAACATCATTGCAGAGACAGGTTACTGGAGATATTTAGTTATATATACAAGCCAAAATTTTATTTCCTAACATGGATTTCATATATTTTTCTCCATATGCTCTCCATCTGTTCAGATAGTACAGCAGACAACTATTCAAACATCCCTCTCAAAGCTATGGATCTCCTGCAACAGCTTTATCTAATCACAAATGATCAGAACATATTTTCTTTTATTATGGAGTGCAGTCTTCCGAAACTTGCCCACATGAAAGTTGAATTCCTGGTTTCTGCATAGGGATTGGTAGCATTTGTACCTTACTCCAGCTCTAATAAGCAAGAAAGACCAAACTCAAAAGAAACAAGTGGATTTGTTTCTCATTGGGGAAACAAAAATCCACTCCTTTTTTGGTTGATGTTTTATAAGCAAGGTTTATTTCATTTCTGAACATTCCCATTCTTCTTTATACCTGGGATCTACAAATGAATTCTCTGTGTGAAGTATGCTGTGTCTTAGCACAATGACAGAATGGTACTTTCAGTTTGGCTGCTGTGCTCTCAGAATCAATTCAACCAAATAAATTGAGATAATCATGTATGTCTAGTAAAATCCTTCCTGTTCCTAGAAACTGACACATTTCTGGGTCTATACTGAAAGAAGCCTGCTTAATCTTCACACTGTCAAGAGAACACATGTTCATTCTAACATGTAACGAGAGAATACCTCTATGTATTTTTTATTTACAACTGCTGCCATGCATCCAAAGAATGTCAAACACGGAAGTATTTTTGCAGTTTTAGCACCCTCTGAAAGATGTCAGTTTGTGTACATACTGTTACTATAAGCAAAATTTCACGCTGAGAACATTCAGAAGTTCAAAATTCGTGATGAATGGAGAAAGTAAACTGAATTGCTTCAGACAATTGGCCAGTAAAATAAAGAGTCAGATCTTTGAAATTCCATGGCTTCCAACAACAAAAAAGTATGATTTTCTAAAAATACTTATTATTCAAAAAGCTGCAGTTTGCAAACATTTGGCTCAATTCAGAATGAATCATAGAATCACAGAATGGCCTGGGTTGAAAAGGACCTCAAAGATCATCACGTTTCAACCCCCTGCTGAGTGCAGGGTCACCAACCACTAGACCAGGCTGCCCACAGCCACGTCCAGCCTTGAATGCTTTCAGAACGTTATGGACAACAACTGCGGCATCAAAATATAATCCTGGAGAAAGCAAGACTTGAGATATAAAAATATTTCATACGGTCAAAGCACACAGCTGTTTGGGTTCTGAGAATACTAGTGATCTGCCTGTTCTTCATTCTGCAATACAAAAAAAAATCCATTAATTTGCAAGGAGGTTTCTTGACTTGTTTTGGGTTATATCCTACTGTTAACTCAATAGCTTTAGCACCAAAGCAACCCATGGGACGGAGGCAAATCAAATTACAAAGCAGCAAGGTAAAGGTTAGGCTCAGCAGGGAATCTGAGAGCTGGTATATGAAGAAAAACAGAAAATCAGAGAATGAGTCAGAGTTGGAGTGCATTTGGAATAGAGAGATTAACTGCATGTGTGGTGCAGTAGCAATGTGAGTGCATGCTGTTCGGAGAGGCAGCAAACTTTTTTCTTACAGGTCTTTGGAAAATTAGGAATAAAAATATAAGTTGTTCAAAAGCAATTCTTTTTAAGTACAGAATACAGTAAATTCTCCAGCCTCAACCAACAGGAGATACGTCTTTTTTTTTTTTTTTTTTTTGAAGAAATAAAAGCCATCACAAACTCAAATGCTAGAGGACAGGTTCAAATTAACCATTCCTTTGCACGGATTTCTTGATGTTCTATATTACCTCTTCCTACAGGTGGCATTTTCCAAACTCCTTATACCTGTATTTCTTTTTGCATTATTTGCTGATATGGAGATCTAGAAGTTTATGCTTTAAGATCTAAAGCTAATGCTCAGGGATATCCTCTTAAGTGAGTAGGCGTTAGACTCAATCATCCTTATGGGTCCCTTCCAACTCAGGATATTGTGTGATTCTATGATTTTATGAACAGTCTTGGGAAGAAATGGAAGAAATTTACATGAAACAAGGTTTATGGAGTATATGTATAGAAGACAATTACTGAATGAAATGGAAGGAGAGTTTAGTAATCATGTCCTAGAGAGAAGCAGGATAGGAAGATTTCTGGAAAGAAACCACAGCTCACAGTGTGTTGTGCAGTCTTTTTAACAGTGAAGTAGAGTTAGTTAGGCTGAAAGGATGCTGAAATTTTCAGGAACCTAAGGCTTCCTGAGTCCTCAGTGTAGTGCTCACTGTTCTCTCTGCCTCACTGGCATTTTAAGGAATCAGGCAACAGGATTAGACCTTAACATCAGATTTGCTGACTAAAGTTTCTCTTCACTTCTCAGCAGCCTAGGAAACTATTTCCTCCCCGTGCCTCTTCATATTTTAAGAACCTTCACACTACCAGGTTTTAAATTATAAAAAACATTGTTCCTCATGTTATTAGTAAATAAGAACTGGAGTGAAACTAATAAACTGAAAACAGAAGCTGTTTTGATCACCTCCACTGACCTCATGTCTTAGTGGTGAATCTGGCCCAAAGTCTCCTTCCTTTCATGTGATCTTCTTCTCTGCAGCTTATTCATGGATTTACTATATTTTCTACTTAGACTCCATGAGGTATGTAATAAAAATCTTGCCAAGATTCTGGGTTAGGACAACAGTGCCTAGAAGTGATGCAGAAAATGGTGCAGGGATCTTGGAGCTCCTCTGAGAGAGACACTCAGTTCTGCTGAAGCTGTTTATCTATTTTCACTTTTAAAATGTACAGGTGCTTTTCACCAATTCATCTCTGTGCCCTATGGATACTCTCGAAATCACCAGGGCTTTGCCTCAATTTTAACCTAAGTGAACAGCTTTGCTATGTGATTGCCAGTTCAAATATGTACATCAGAAATGATAAAAAATGCTCACCTTTCAGTCTAAAATGAATTTTAAGAAAAAAAAGGTGGAGTATCTCGTCTATAATCACTTCCTTGTATCAACTTATCCCACTACAGTATCTCCATCAACCTGAATGTTGACAGCATTCTCCTGACATCAGCTAAGAAAAAAAGTAAGGCAGGTTCACAAACACTGTTTTCAAGAGAGTTAGTGCGATAAGATCGTGCAAAGAGAAAATCTTCTGATCATCCTCATCTGGAGGAAGAGAAAATTTACTTTCAGCTCACGTAAGTCATTGGATCCAGAAGACTCCACAAGTCTCAAGACATTATCCCAAAATTGCTCCCAGAAATGCCAAACAGTTATGATGCGAGATAAAGATATAAATTACATACTACTATTAGAGGCGCAAGGAAGCAAATTGGCTTCTTCTATTATTCTTCTTAGCTGACTGAAACTCTCACTTGTTAAAAAGTTTCCACTAAAAGACACAGCCAACATGAAAATGATTAATTTATGATAACATCACCACACGCATATCTGCTGTGAAACAATCAACAGAATACTTTCTCCGAAGTCATTCTTGATTACTGACTTTCCAAGCACTCCCAAAATGTTATCAAAATAATAGCCAGCCGAGGCAGTTCGCAGGAGCCTGCCCCTGAGCCAGCCGAGGCAGTTCGCAGGAGCCTGCCCCTGAGCCAGCCGAGGCAGTTCGC
>NC_034438.1:64497631-64533067 GCF_002078875.1 Numida meleagris
GTTGGTCAGGTAGGCCCTCTAACAAGTGGTAACTAGAAACTAGTCAGCAGACGACTTTTTTGTTAAAAAATTCTGGAGCAAACATGGGACCTGCTCTACTCGGCACGCCAACTTTTGGCCGGATAGCACCTGCCAGTGGAACCCCACGACCACCAAAGACCCCTTGCAAGAACCCCACATTACCACTGTTCATGCAGAGTATTAGATTTTAGTACGTTCAGCAATTCTCGGAGCAGGTGGGCACTTTCCGGAAACTGTATGGATATGCACGCACGCTGAATGTCTGTAATCTGTGTGCTTTAGTTGCTGGGTATGCACGTGAGGTGGAGCAATCCCCCATGCATCCGGGGCCCTTAAGAAAGAACACCAGCTGCTGAATACCACTGGATGAAGTTACTGCATCCTTGGAGATCAGCCATCATCAGCTTTCAGCCAGAATGGCAGCTTTTGCAGAAGTAGTCATGGAACTCCACAAGAGGTGAAGAGGGAAATATGAAAACGAAGGTTTTTTTTGCATTTGAAACATCCCTAGTCTCTCTCTTCAGACAGAAGAAATGATTCCATCACATCACATCCTCTTTCACTAGAGCTCACTTCTGTGAGCTCCATGAGCTGGCATGTTAGTGGCAATCTCAAATCCTAGAGGAGGGTAACAGGAAGGTGTGAACGGAAAATGGCAGCAAGTCATCGACACCCAGCTGGAGATCACCAAGTGAAGACCGGGCACCTCCCCAAGTTGCAGTACTGCACCTGTCTGAAATCCAGGTCTGGCCAAGCATAGAAACCACTTGCATCTGTTTGACCTGCACCTGTCTGTCAAGAAGATTCAGGTTAGTCAGAGCAGTCTGGTTGCATTTTAGCCCGATTTTAAAGCAACTCTTCATTTAAATATTTGTAAGATCTGCCTAAGAGCATCTGATCAGCAGGTCTAACATCTGTTCCTCAGCTGTGGCACTCAACAGAACACAGAGGCTTCCTCAATTATGTTATTCCTTGAGAACTGGCTATGAAAGTATTTGTTACCCTAAGCATCGAGCAGAGCTTAAGAAATGCATGTGGTCTCCACAAATTGCCTTTGTACATACTTCTTTATTTTTGTCTGTTATTACCTTTGTATACAAACACAGTGAGACATGTAAGATAGAAAAAGTGGACCAAAAAATGAAGAGTTAATAGTAGAAGTAGTTGAATGAAGAATCGTTACACAACTTTGCTCTGTTTTATTTATATAGTATTCCAGAAATTCAATACATGAAATCTCAACTAAGGGCACTGTTCTGAAACAAACAAACAAAAATCTGTATAAACAACTCATCAAGTTGCAATGACAGAATGAACAGCATCATCTAGCAATAAGGTCCAATCTGTTAACATTAATTTCTTTTTTTAATTGGGTTTTCTCTCCACCTTTCAGATAGCAAAATTAATAGTCCTTCTTTACCCTCACTCAGTCCCTAACTCAACACTTACACCTTATTTGAAGAGGATAAACCACAAACTGTGCATAGAGTGAGGGTGATCATTCCCAGCAGCAGTTCTGGTATGAGCAGGTTATTAAGCATTCATCCTGGTTTTGGCCATTTATTCAATTAGACAGGTAAACAGACTATGAAATTTTTATTACATTTGTCTATTCCAGTGATGTGCTAGATTAGCTCATCTGACATCTGCATAAAACAAAAATCAGTTTCCATTCACTAGAACCCTTGGGGAGGATCGCTTATAATTAGGCTTGGGATTCTTTTTTAAGTTTTTAAGCTTCCCACATAAAAGTAAATAAAATGAAGTGACTTAAGTTTGTGCCATTCCAACTGGTGGGACTGCTTGCTTATGCACTTGATGCAACCTCTATCTAGAAATACTAGTAGAACTAATCTTCCAGGATATAAGGTTGTATCTTTTAAAACTGAAAGACGAAAGGCTGTTTCTATAAATGGCAGCTGGGAAGTGAAGGAAGAACAGGAAGACTGCTATATAATGGTCCCACCACTAATCTTAATATCCACTGATTTAAATGTGTTTGTAAATCCAAGATAGCACAGAATGAGCATGATTAGCATCTATGATATCACAGGCCAATAGCTACTGTTAAAAAGTAAAGCCTCAGAGATGTTTCCCTATATATTTTAATCAGGTGCAGTATTCAATGGCCTGTTGATTTGAGGACAGGAGCAAAATTTCAGTTCTAAATTTAGGAAGTTCCAGTCATTCCATTTATCAGACATGCTCAAAATTGTCTTCATTTCCCGTGGGTGGTTCCCTCTCCAAAAGAAATGAAATCAGAGTGAAACCATAATCCGTTACCAAACATGGTGTCTTAAAGGACAGGATCTTAATCCTGTAATTAGGTCAGCTACTTCGTGCTTAACCGTCTGTACAAAATCTGGCACAGTGGAAGCTGTAGCATATTTCTCATTGGCAGAAGGTCAGAGATGTTGGATGCAGGGGCAAAGGGGAACTTTTTTTTGAGAAGGGCACTTCCAGAGGTACCTGCAGGTGTCTGGGAGCTGCATGAAAAACTCAGTTTGCATCTTTGCTGTCTTTTGGGCTACAGCTGGACCTCTGGCAGCACCATTCACTGCCACCAGTGCTCAGGACTACTTACAGCAAAGCCACAGCTGTGTGCTTATGAGAGTGGAAGAAACTCCATTAATTGTAGGAATTAATTAGCATCTTGCTAATATGGCCAGTAGATCCTTACATCTCCTTCCAAAACATTTTTTGGGAAAGCCCAAGCAGTTTTTTCCTGCTACTGATCATTGACCTGTTCGGGTAATATAGTCCCTGACTCAGCAGAATTCATTCACAATTTCCTAAATTCATATAAATCAGGGACATCTTGCAGGTCATTTACAAACCAAGAAAGGGACAGATTCTTTCATTATTATGGTACAGTTTTATGGCACCTAATTCTTTAGAATTACACCTATGATAAAGATCTGAAAGTGGAGAAGGATAAAATTAGCAAGTACATTTCTGTATGTACTGAATAGAGCACAATAGCTGTACTTACACAACCAACAGTTTTCTTCTGCACTCTGAAGCATGGATCCATGCTTCGCTTATCCTGGCTCTCAGCAGCTCTTTTTTTCCAGCTCAGTCCTCCCAGCTCCAGCTATAGCCTTTAGTTGACCCTCTCCAACCCTTTCATATGTCATTGGAAGATCCACATGTAAAAGATGGATTTCATCTGAAATGCCTTTGGCCTCCCCAGCAGACATGTGGGCTACTCTTCTTAGGGTGTAGACTTACACCCTGCCATCTTCAGCATAGTTGTATATACAAGCTCTGCATTTCACACATGGATATACAAATGCAAGTAGATGCTACAAGGTAAACATACGAAAAAAAAACATCCAGAGAATATGCCTATTTCAGCACAGACAGTGTCAGAACGATCTGTTCCTTACCCAACTGCAGGCAGTAACTCAATTGCACCATTCCACAGTAAATACAGTTCAGCAGAGGCAGGAGCGCACAAACTAAAAAGTGGAGGATTGTATAATGCCTTTTTAACAACAACTTTGAATTTTCTCTTGCAATTGCGCCTTCCAAGTCATGCTCATTTAGGCTTCTAATCTAATGTTACCTGCAGCACTCAGAGAATGTGATCACTGCTTTACCATCAGCATTGTTAATGGGCATATTGGTAAAGCATATCCACTTATTGCTGTAGTCAAGCTCAGCTGGGAAAAAGACAGGCAATCAGACCAAGACAAAGAAACGAGTCCACTTCATGAACTGACTAAAAGAATTCTTTATTGTATTTCTTTCACTGTCAAAGCTAGATAGAGTTTTCTGTAATATGTTTTACAGTGACTTCTTCGGATTTTACTTTTTTAATGCAGGTAGAGTGTGTCAGCTATGCCCTGTTCTTCTCTTCATTAGAAGGATATTTGGGGCAGGATGAGGTGTAACTGCTAAATTTTTGGCTGATGATTCTTCTTCCACACTCATCTTAAACAACTCAACCTCATCACACATACCCTCTATTTAAACTAGTGAGGACAGATTTACCTTTTATTAAAATTGTCAAGAGAAGCGCTTGCTTTTTTTTTTTTTTTAAGAAGAGATTAATAGAAAATGTCAAACTTCTTTTTCATAAAGAACTGGGAAAATCAGAAGTTTGGACAAAGTTTAATAGCTTTCTACTATGAAAAAAATCATTTGAGGAAAAAAATGCTAAAAATCTATCAGCATGAGAACAAAAATATTATAACTCTCAGGATGATCTGCAGAAAAGAATGAAGATTTCTTTTTTTCATTTCCCTTCTTCCTCAAATACAATTTTCAAAAATCCTTAACCTTATGTCACAACGTACCTTGTAGTAATCAAGTGTTTCTGCATGACCTTGTAAATATAAATATAGGAATTTATGAAAATGAGTTTCCCTCCTCAGCTATACTATAACCCACCTTCTGAGTCATAACAGCAAAAATTTGAATTAATTAATCTGGATCTTGAGTCCATTTTTACCTTTTAATGGCCTATCTTGTGGACTCTGTTCTGTCTGAATTTGTCATAAACAGCAGTTTTTGTATTCTTAATTATGTAACTACAGTTGCTTTAACCTCACTGGGATTGAAAAGAGTAACTCAAGACAATATGGAAACACATTGGGGTCTTGGCATATAATGTAGCAAAAGACAGGGGAAAAAAAAGTGCTTCACACGCAGACCATAAAAGCAGTAGCTAGAAGGTAGTCTAGATCGATACCAGCTCAGGATTGTGGACTGTATTAGTGATGCTGGGTGGCCATGTCCTTAAGATGAAGGTGTGGTGGTCCTCATGATGGATATACCCTTTCTACAATTAGGTTATAGCCACAGGCATTGTTTCTCAGTTTGTGAGAAACTGTAAGACCCAGAGCAGGGTGTAAAATATCAGTGATCTGCAAAATGACCCTAAGATAACAAATTAATTCATAGTCAGACTCTCCTGCAAGTGTATGCAAGATGGTAAATTGTTGGGAAATTAATTTTTAAAACTTCTGAATGATTTTTATTTGATTGAAAATGAGATCCGTGAAGGCAGCACAGCACCACTTGCTCCTTTTTTATATTTAAAGAAAAACTTGATAGCCCTGGGATTTTAAAAAAGTTCCAAACACCTCCCTGCAGAATGAGTAGTAGCAGCAGCTTGATTGTCATCTTCCTACATAGTTCCCTTTGTTACGGAGACTACTCATATAAAAATCTCCATCCATAAACTCTTGTTTATGCCCTTCTCTGAAACTACAGATCTTTGAGTAGGGAAAAAATGCAGAGTCTGATGAGATCATTTCACCACCTCTAGATGCTATCGCTTTCCCAGATTGATTCCAGGTACTCCCCCAGAAGGTATAGCAAGGTCTTGAACATCTATCATCACAAAGTTTATTTGCTGACATATAAGAAGATGTAAAGGTACACAAGCTCCTCCCTGTTTGGAAGTGTAAGAAAGGTTTCTTAACTCCTCAAAAGGAACACAGATACAAAAGATTTTGATTTTTGATCAGGTTGCCAAGAGACAACATTCCTCTTTCTCAGACATCATCTCTATTTAAAGAACTAGAAGGATCCTTTAAATCTACTTTTAGAAGAAAATGATAGTAGCAAAGGTCTGATTTAACTAATAGAAGGCCAAGTGCTACCACTGTCAACTTGGTATAAATCCACAGTTCTCGTGAAATGAAGTCTTAGCCTAGAAATTTTTATACAGGAAAGTCTGCTTAGGAAAATAAAAAAATGCAGCAGAAACCAGATCTAAAACCATGTCTCCTCACTGTCATCACCAAACAAATTAAGAGGATGGAACAAATTCACAATTAAGGAGATCCGGAGTCTTATCTTCTTCAACCAATTGAGCAAAATACACTCTTTATTAAAATGGGTGTCTTACAGTTCATATTGCTTACCCCTTCTGATTAACAGGCAGTAAATAAAATTTACTAAAAGAGTTATTGAAAAGAGAAGCGGTCTTCCCAGCCTTACAGGAGATATTCCTAATACATTCCCCTCTCCCCCTGTAACAGAGTAGGGTAAACACTGGTAGAGTTGCTTCTGCTCACTCCTGTAGAAGAACCTTTCATCCTGTTTTGTGTGCTTGTTTGTTTTTAAATGAACTTAGAAACAGAAGAAAAAAAAAAACAGGTTTTCCCTTCACTTTCTTCCATTTAGGTCTATAATTCTACCTCAATGTGCACAAAAATGCCAGTAAATCTATAGTATAAGCTCTGTGCTTGGGAGTATTCTCTGAATTTCTTGTGTTTGAGTCATGAGAAGATAAACATAGAATCAGTATAAAAGTAGGGCTGGAAGGGATTTCAAAGAAGTCATCCAGTTACATCCCTTTGCCCCAAGCCAGGAACATCTTTCAGTGCTGTAAATCCATCTATTAATTGTGATCTACTAAACCAGACTTGCGAACTACCATATGTACAGAAAAAGTAAAGCTTTTTCTGTGTGAAAGCATTGCAGATACTGCAGGATAGGCTTAATGAGCAGCACAGGCACCAGATTAAATATGCATTTTCTTGACAGTCCGTTGCAGAAGAAAAGTAACAATACCAAAAATTTCCAAATACCAAACAGTTTCATGGTGCTCTTGCTCACTACCCTTGTTGTAAATATCAGCAATTTCCTAGTGAAAAATGAAATTGATTTTTAAGGCTATATCTATTACTTCTATCTGTCCATATTTTTGTGACATTATTATTTCTTCTGCACACCTCTTCCGTCCACTTCCACCTCCCTGAATACCCACTGGACATGGGAAAATATTCCTAAGCACATAACTAATACAGTCTGTTTGCAGAGCAAGCAGATGATCTCTCGAGATCAATGACTATTAAAAGGACAGAGGCTACAGATCTGTATCCTCAGCTCCTGCTCCACCGACCCCTGACAGCCTGCAGAAGAGGATTATCACTTCATGATGACTCCTCACCTCTCTCAAGGAATAATTCAGTGCATCCTAAATCACCTCTATAGGTATTTCTCTTATTTCTTGTTAAGGTGTTCAGCAAAAAGTATTCCATAATTTCCCTGGGTAGCTTCTTTTATTGTTCATCTATCCATAGAGCAAAAAGTTTTTCCACAGTCTCTCTCCAGATCTTTTTACTTCTCTTTTGCTGGAAGCTACTTTTAACTTTCCCCTGTATAGAGGTCATGGAGAGAGGTTTTCTGCCATCCCTTACACAATAGTCTTTTTGTTCCAGAAGACAGGTACTGTTTGTCTCTCTCCCATTTGTATTCCCAAGATGACCATGGCTAATTCATCCAACCCTTCCTCACAGGCCCTACTTGATAAATCCCTTATATTCCTAGTGTTGCCTCCTGCACTCTCCCCATTTCACAAGCCACATTCCTCCAGTGCTGTGCCCCAGCTGGGACACACTGCTCTGGCCTCACCAGGGCCCAGGAGTTGAGCGTGATTTCCTCCCACATCCTACATTTGATGTTCCTTTTAATATATTTTTGAGTGTAACTGCCTCCCCCTCCTGCCTCCTCTCCAACAGCACAGCTGATTCAGACTCAGTCTGTTATCTGCTGCATCGCTCTCACTTGCCTTTTCTTTGTTCACTTCATTTTTTTCTCCTTAAGCATTACACTGCATTTGTACTCACTGGATTTCATTTTACTGATGCTGTGCACTTTCTCCAATTTATCAAAATCATATTTAATTTTAATCCCATTACCCATCATGCTCTCAGCCTTTCCTAGCTCACCATCTGGTTTCTCTAAACATTTCCATTTTGCCATTTAAGTCATTAAACAAGACATTATCTCCCTGCTACAATTAACCCTCAGGACATCACCTGCAGCGTCCTCTCAGTACAAGGCATCAAACACATCCATGAGATGCACATTTGTATCATGTTCTACTATGCTCCAGGGAGACTTGACAGCAGCCTTTCAGTATTTAAAGAGGGGTTATAAGAAAGAAGGGGACACACTCTTTAGTGGGGTCTGCTGTGACAGGACAAGGGGAAATGGTTTCAAACAAGAAGAGGAGAGTTTTGGACTAGATATAAGGAAAAAGTTTTTACAACAGTGATGATGCAGTGGCACAGGTTGCCCAGAGATGTGTTGGATGCCCCATCTTTAGAGACATTCAAGGTCAGGCTGGACCACATTGAGCATGTGATCAAGGTGTCCTTGTTCATTGCAGGGGAGTTGGATGAGGTGGCCTTTAAGGCCCCATTCCAACTCAAATGATTCTACGATTCTGTGTTTTTCCTGTGCCCAACAAACCAGATACACTGGCAGGGAAAAGTGCTAGAATAGACCTGATCTTGTAATTACTGGAATAGTTTGAGGGCTTTGACCATAGCTCATGGATGTCTGTGAAGAGCTATAAGTGCACTCATTACTGCTTTGTTTGGTGGAGTGATTTTGGTTTGTTTTTTTTGTTTCTGATTCACATACGATAAACTCTTGCCTTTTTGTTGTTTTCAGAAAAATGGAACACTATTCTCTCTCAGGAAAGCTGAAGACAAAGCAGCAGATAGATGCCTGTGAGCATCCCACATTGGAGAAAACCTCGCTTCCTCCTGCCTCTGCAAAATCCTGTTGCTGCTGTCAGAAGAGTGAAGACAAAGTAAAAATAGGGAAAAAATGATCAGAGATACTGCCAACTGTTACAGCTTTCTGGATTATATCACTGCGAGTCAAAAATACCTTGCAGACGTCCAGTCCTTTTGTCTCCTTTCCCAAGTCTGTCAGCATTTTTAACAAATCTGCCCTGAATTAAACCTGAGAGTGCTCTTCTATATTGTTTACCATTAAGCTTTTCTCCATATCTCTGCTTCTACTTCATATTCTCTCCATTCATCTTCATCTACATGCCAGCGACAGGATGCCAGTCTACACAGACTTTTGATCTGATTCCAAATTTCTCCTGTTTTAGTTTGTCATGGTTCCTCAAATACATACAAAGCATTTGCCAGGAGAGACAAATAGGCATTTATGCCTCAGAGAGGAAGAGGCATTGCATGCATTCTGACACAACCCGTGTCTGGTCAATTCTCATTGGAATCACCAGCAATGTCCAGAATTTTCATCCCTGTATATCCCTCATCTTTGCAGTCATTTTAACTCAGCCCCCAGCCTCAGCAATCTCAGAGCACAGAAATTAAGTTGTCCCAGACATGTGTTATTTTGTTTCTCTGTGGCTGCCATGATTTTGATTGAATTACCTTTCAGTACATAGGTAAGAAGCATCAGCAAGAGCTGGCCTCTAATTCGGTCTCTTACAACAAAACTGCTGTTTGCCGCATTGTGTGCAGTGAGCAGCCTTGCTTTATTCTGGTTCTTTTTTATTATGATCTAGGGCTAGATTATCAACAAAACAACTAAGTTCCTTTTAAGTTTCTTTATGATCTGGAAGAAAATTGGCACTTGATACGTCTAAAATAAGTTCCATAATGGCAGTAAAACCGCTTAAATATATGCAGTGTGCTGAAAATATCAGATAAATGGCAGGTTTGGCTCATGTTAACAAGCTTTGCATTTTTTGTATTCTTTTCATCTGTGACAAAATTCAGCACTTACCAGCCATTAAGGTTGCATTGTGCAAGTCAAAAATGCAGACAGATATTCTTAGACCATTTTAATCATATAATCACTGTATGAAACATTCATTCAGATGCTGTATGCTCAGATATTTTTTTTCTCCTCCTAATAAAACAAGCACATTGACAAAATCAAGCATTCTAAGAGGCAAGATTTTATGTATGTTCATCAAAATAGCTGGTTTGAAGATGGCAGGATCAATTGAATTGTAAGGGACAACACAAACCAGAAAGATCATAGCCAAAAAAAGAAAGAAAAGATATATCTGCTGTGATTTTTTCAAACTCCAGAAATCTACAAATGATACCATGGGTGACAAGAGCAATGGCACTACAGCAACCTGTGCAAGCATGCTCTGGATATGTTGCTTTTTAACTTCAGATATTTACAACAAAACCAGCCTGAGGTGAACATGGCAAATGTTCCCTCTTGCAGCTACTGTTCCTGGTCACGCACTATTCAGACAGTGAGTGCAGCAATACCATCAGCACTAGCTATCATGGAACACAGGTCATGAGGCAGCAACTCACTGTGCCAGGTTTTGGTTTGTTCATTTCTTTGTTTATGATCAACTCATATTTTTCATTGCTGATTTCAGAAAACTGGAACGCTTCTCTCTCAAGACTTTCAAGGACAACTGGAAAGCTCAATACTGAATCACAGACTCAGAGAATCATTAAGGTTCCTGCAGTGCCACATCTACATGTTTGTTGAACATCTCCCGGGATGGTAACTCCACAACTTCCCTAGGCAGCCTGTTCCAATAAGAGCATGTCCAAATAAGAGCTGCAGATATATGCCCAGGAGCAGGAACTTCACACCTCTGTGTGTGGAGAGCAACAAAACAGGAACATACAAGGAGACTATGGGAGGGAGCAGAGTCTGGGAGAACAAAAAGAAACACACACAGGTCACTCAGCGTGGCTCCTCAGCACCCTGTCCTCCCACCACTCTGTCAAGGGTCCACAGCTTCAAAGATTTTTCAAACTTCCTTAGAAGAGTACACATATAAACTAGGAGAAAGGAGAGGGCATAGCAAGGTGAGAAGAAAAACGCCACATCCAATGTCAGCCATCTTCAGACCTGTAGACTTTATACAAAACTAAGTTTCATCTCTAGTTTTATCTGTTCATCACTGCTTGGAAGACTTTACACAGAGGGCAGTGATGCCCTGGCACGGCTGCCCAGAGAAGCTGTGGCTGCCGCATCCCTGGAAGTGCTTCAGGCCAGGTTGGACGTGGCCCTGTTCTGACCCGACCTGCTGGGTGGTAGTGCTCCCACGGCAGGGGGTTGGGGCTGGGTGGGCTTTGAGGTCCCTTCCAACCCAACTATTCTGTGGTTGTATGAAGACATGGAGGTGACATCCTTGTATGCACAATGCAGGAATGTAAACAGAAGAAGAAAGGTCTATGGCTTCACCTTGTCTTCAGTTCTGGCAGTTCCACATCGCATTAGTGTTGGGTTTCCAGGCTGGCCATTTCAAGATGGAGTAATGTCTGTAAATTGGATTTCTGAAAATCAGAACCTAGAAAAATGCTTTTCTGTATTGAATTTCAGTATCTGAAATTCAAACCAAATAGGAAGCAGTTTTAGGTGAAATGTAAGAGAAAAAAAAATAGAATCTTCCTCGTCATCTGAATTTTCAGGCGTCAGAAACCAGGAGGAATAGAGCCCACTCCATGAAAGCAAAACCAAAAAACTCTCAAAATCTATGACTAAAAAAATCTTTTCTCAGTAAGCAGAAAGAGTGAACACTGGAAACTGACAAGATAGGCTCTTACATATCCTTTTCAGGCCAGTTAAAAAAAAAAAATAGATAAGCTTCAGAAAATTCTAGATGCAGGATTTCAAGAGCATTCAAATCTGTCTTAAAACTTTAATGGGAGGAGCCCAGATAGCAAAAAATGCTCCTAAAAAACATAACTTGCTGTTTTTCTTCAGAGTACTTAAAAGGTCAGTCACTTTGCCTAAATCAGGAGCAGAGCTCCTCAGAGCAGGCTGTTTGTTGAGCCCAGATATATGGCCTTCACAACCTGGCATCTGCTACAAAAGCAAGAGCCAGTTCTTATCAAAACAGCATTTGCAAGACAAAGACCTTTTAGCAACCAGAGAAACAGAAAGCCGGAGCTGTTAGATCCCCGTTCCGGCTGTAAGCCTGCTGGTGTTCAGGGTTATTCTGTAGGGGTGCATTCTGTCTTTAGATCTGAGTATCTAGGAGTCTTAACTGATCAATAATCACAACATATCAAGTAATGTGATAGGCAAGTACTATTAGGTTCTAAAACATTAAAACTGAAGAAGTCATGAGAAATTTATTTTCTGCTTTCAGAAGTTATCTTTGTTTACTGGATTGACATGAGCAGTAAGACAAGGAGACATACTTTATCCTTCTTAGGAGTACTTTTTTTGGATCCATCATAGCACTACAGCATGTATTTGTAGGCCTGTTTTTAGACAACGGCATGGGTTATGTCAGGTGTTAGTTTCATCTCCATTTTAATTAAATTGGATTATTTTTACCATAAGAATTCCTAAGAAGTCCATTCACATTATAGTAAATGTCAGTGAACATACATGAGTCACTCATTTGTTCATTTTTTCAGGCTATGACCTCTGGCTATCTCAGCTCTTGACATACTAGCCACAGGAAAATATTTGCTCCCATTCCTACTGCATTCCTAGAAATGTGTCTCTATCTGACTCTTCCTGTTAACAATCTCACAAGAGGTTCCCTCTAAACAAGAAATGTATTTTTACTGTGCAGATCCCAGAGCCCCAGCACAGGCTGCCCAGAGGCTGTGGAGTCTCCTCCCTGGAGATCTGCAGAAGCCGCCTGGACATGGTCCTGGCACCCTGCTCTGGGTGTCCCTGCTGGAGCAGGGGCTGGGCCAGGAGGGCCCAGAGGTCCCTGCCAACCTCAGCCATGCTGGGTCTCTGAGTTTTTGTGATCACATTAGTAGCTTTATGAAAATCTAGGGAATAACTGAAAGGGTTGTTTTTTTTTTTCTGTTGGAGGGTATATTTCAACCCTACCACTCAAATCCAGAATTAGCCTTTAAAAATGAATAACTATCCAAGATGTACAAAAACTTACCTGAAACAAACATACTGCTCTTTTTGTGTCTGTACCGTAAGAGTGAAAACAATAACAACAAACACTGTATACTGTATACTGTACATTGATTTATAAATTCATTGAAAATGCAAGCTGATCCAAAGCAAGACAAACAAGGACTACCATATTTTCAATTATTGTTTTGTCTGAAGTTCCTGGTTTAAGAACAAGGCTGAAGGAATTCAGAGAAGTCCAGTTTCAGAAAAAAAACCATTTTGAAAATGGATAGTCCAGCTTTCCCATTTGAGCTTTATGTGTGTGGAGCATTTATTTAAAGTAAAGACTCCACAAGCTGAGTTTCTTCTATTCTCTGTTTGCCTCAGCATGAAGTCCAAATGGACTGGCACATCAGTGGTCAGAAGTTAATGAATTTAACTGAAGCAACTGCCCTAAAAACCTCTCAGTAGATACTGCTGGAACGCTTCCAAAGTCACCATGGCCTTAATAAGCTTTGCTGGTTTATATGGAAAGAGGGAAATCACAATTTTTGCTTGTCTTGGCTCTTCTCTGTCTTCACGTTGCTGGTCATAAGGGCACGTATTTGGAGTCTCCTCTTTGTTTCCTTCAAGTCACTTCACTGACCACTATCTCTTGCTCTCGACCAGTCCAGGATTCAATGTTTTTAAGCATAGATAGTGTAATGCATACATTTTACTATTTTCTCTTTGAATGGCAGAATGTCATATTTTCTATTGTTCTCTTTCTTGTATTGCCATCACATTTTATTTCACCTGATCACAACCGGGCATAGTGAATTGCTGTTTTCCCACCAGATTTGTAGTAAGCAAAAAACTTTCCTCTTCTCCCAGTTCATATGATGTAGTAAAAATTCTTAAAGTAAAAGAATGGCATTGGATTCCAGTAATAGAGGTCTCACAGAAAAAAGGATTCTGTTTTTACTGCTGCAAACCATTGAGAAAGAAAAAAGCTAAATTTATATCTAAATTTGGATATGAGGTTGGTTCTTCATCACCTTTAGCTTTGATTTCTGATTTCTAAGTAAAACTCTGTCACAATTGCTGTTACTGTATGCTTCAAAGAGCTCATCCCAGGCTGTACTCAGAGCTAATCACAGAAACATGATGCACAGTAAATCCTCCAGGCTGCTGTGGAACTTTGAACACAATGTATTTCATTGCGTTTGAACAAACTGTATTTCACCTGCCTCTGCAAAAGGCAATATTTGATCAGCAGTGGCACAATCCCAAGGCAAGCCAAGTGGCAGAGCCCCCTCTTCCTACCCTAGCCCTAGGTCTGATGATGGAGCAAGATCATATCAGAGGAATGAGGACACCTATGACATTCCCTAGCACTTCTCAAAAAAAACATACATCTCCTCTCCAAATCCTTATAGCTGCCCACGTGAGGTTTAGAATCCCAAGGGAAGGCATAAAAACTCAGCACTTCGGTGTGATCAGTGAACCTCCAAAGCCACAACACCTTCACTTTTATGAAATCCAGATGTCGCTATCTTTTGTTAACTGCCTAGTGGCAATCTTTCTGATGGTCAAGAGAAAAGACCCATGTGGATAAAGTAACAGGTAAAAACTGGATTTAATTTGAGCACTTGGCTTTCATGCAGATTTAATGGATATCTGTGAGAAATTCACTTATTTGCTCACCATGAGCATCATCTACGAGATACATCAGAAACATAAATAACAGGTTATTTCAGGCCCCACTTGTTCACATTTTACAAAATTTAATCAGATGGATGGTTGGGTATTCAAACAAAGATCATTATTTAGACAGTAGGAAAAGAAGTAGACATGTTATATTTTAATAACTTTTATTTTAATAATTCATTTTAATAATAAAGCTGGTTTATTCCTGAAACTGTGCAAGATGCAAACCATGTGAAATTACTGCAGGTCCAAATATACAGTTTTTCTTGAAGAAAGAATGAAAATGACCAGGTTGGCTTAATTATTCAAGAATGAAAAGAAAGAAAGAAAGCAAATCTGAAAATATAAGAAAAATTCCCAAACAGCTGTTGTTTTAATATTGCAAAATCTCATTAACTTAAGAAGCCAGTTTTTTTCTGGCATGAATGGTGTGCCTGCTGAAATGTAGCTCAGACAAACAAGAGTAAGCTTGCTGCTTGTGAGGAGCTTATCAGACACAGAAGTTTGGCATCAAAACACTACACTTGAATACAGCAGATACTTTGCTCAGACGTGCTAATACTTATCTGCTTCGCAAATTATCATTCTGGGCAACTGTTCCTAGGCAAGTAGAGGAATATTTACTAGCAATTTCACCAACCCTGAAGTCACTGGAATGGCTTACAGAGTATTTGGTGGGCTACTGGATGACTCTTCAGTAGCAATTTTACCAATTCTGCACTTACAGTGGCTTCAGATACATTTGGCTAGCTATTGGCTGCCTTGCTTAACCAAAAGCTCAGGAGAAAATTGCAGTGAATCACCACTTAAGTCAAAGCATTTGTACTCAGACTTATTCTGTAATGCCCTTGCATGTTTGTTAAGCACAATATACTGAATTTCAGACTTTTGCCATAAAAAATGTGGAATTTTCCCACCACATTCAGAGGCAGTTTTAAGATCTATTGAAACAGACTACTTCTGCACCTTTAGAGTGCCCTGGACTTTGGAGGCACAGCCACAGCCAAACAGCCCCCTACATAGAGGAAAACCACTGCTCACTCACCACAGTCATGAGGTCATGGCAGAAAGCCTACAGTTAGTCCATAAAGCCACAGTGATTTCACAGGGCTCTCAGTTACACAGGGCAATAAACATGCATGTACGGGAGAAACTTCAAGGCGAACCATGCTGGTAGTTTATGAAGGAGGCAGATAAAACCAGCCTACTACAATGATTTACTGTTCACTTTTTATACAGGAGATTCTCACCTTAAGTGATATTTAGTCCTCTCAAACAGGCTGCTCTGCATTTCTCCTAGTCCAAATGTGCTATAGTAGCCATTTTTGCCATTATATTAATAACATGTTTCAAGCTCTTGTTCTCCTCTTTGCTTATATATTACTTCCCTCAAATCTCAACCAATACAAAAAATAAGCAGTTTCCACCCGGAAATATTCTAGCTGTGAGTTAAAAGAGCTGAAAAACCCTCAGCATTTGTAGAGGAGAGACAAATCTGGATTTACAACCACATTCTAACCAACACAAGGGAAAACAAAGCGGTCATATGTTCATAGAAAGAAAGGTCATGTAAAAATAGAGAAACAACAAAAGCTCTCAAAGGAAACAGTCAAGTCCTCAGCTAGTGTAAACTGCAGCTTCATTAAAGTCAATGGGGCTATGCCTGTGTGCACCAGCAGAAAATATGGCTCTGGATCTCTGCTTCTACTAGTGGGGGCCATATGGTAAACCTCCACATGACTGAGTCCTCTTCATAAATGAACTGTTGTATCTAAATAACTTCATACATACCAGTTTCCTGTCTGAGACTTGAGTAACATGCCATGAATAATTCATGATGGAAAACTACAGATTTTCAGTGTTTTTCTATCATTTTACCACAAAGCTCACACTCAGCGCACTCTGATAGTATTATTTCCAGAGATTTAATTCAGGCGTACATACTTCTCATGTAAGAATAAAAATGTCTGGTTAAAACCTGATGTTTGCAATGCTTTTTTCACAGATATTCTTTATTTCCTTGAATTTTGAAAACACAGTAAAGGACAAAAGACTGAGAACAAAGTCCAGGTAGTCAGACTCAGGTAACTTTCACAAAACCTTTCAGGGAAAGGAATATTCAGCAAAGTACATGCACAGCCTTCAGCTGCAGCAGTAGTCAGCAGTGGATGATGGTGTGAAGGTGGCTGATATCACGATGTCTCTCCAAGATAGAAGCTACTCTCCAAGTGATGTGATCCCCAAACAGAGATCTAACAGCCTCCATGACAGCTGAAATAACAAAGACCAGTGCCTGGTCAGGATTCATGAAGCCCTCACTAAGCACGAAGAGACATGGAATGCCAGCAATACAAATACAGGACCAGATAAACTGCTCCATCCCACTGCTTTGTTCTACTCCATTGGCATATGGCAGATACTAAAAGCACAACAGGTATAATTTTATTCACATTTTTTCTCTGCTCTGTCTTCCATTCAAGATAATCCATGACAAAGGGCAATCGGCAGCACTGCCTGACAGCTTCATCTTTGCAAAAGAATCATTTACTCTACTCAATTAATAGCAGACAACACAATTCTAACTACATAGACTTTTACACAAAATACACAAGAGTTCTTCCTGTAGAGCACCCCATTCCTCTGGTATCCATCACTTTCCCCTCTTTTATTCCACTACCACAGGTATCCATAAACCCCATCCCCAGCTACAAAAAATCAGTGTGCTTATTCTACATTTTCAGCTGCAGCCATTTTGCTGCCTGTTAGACTGGCAAAAAAATCTAGGTTTGCCTGTGTGATAGATAAATAAACGGTGATAAAATGTTAGTCTTTCGATTTCTTTAATTATTTCTTTTTTTTTTTTCTCTCCTTTCTTTCTCCTAAAATGCTGGCCTCTTCTTAGCAGCTGTCAACTTCTTCAAAACCAGCTTTTGCTTTGGACTCTCCGTTTCAGTGCTCACCATAGTATTCAGTCATGGAAAACTAGACCCTCAGAATAACCAGTCACTAATCTTCTCTTCTTATTTTACTTTCCAATCACTCTGCTACAAATCTCTTACTTCAAAAAGAAAGAAAGAAGGACGGAAGGGAAAAAAGAAGAAGAAGGGAAAAAAGACGAATTGAGACACAACAGAGAAAATAAGTATTAGCAATGAACGGTGCGTCAGACCGTACTGAGCCTGTGAGGAATATGTCTGGAATTGGTGCTCTGCTAACTCCAGTCCATTACAGATTGATAAAGAATATCTTCATTATTGCCTGCAGGAATTCTTCTAAGAGGATTTCAATCCAAAATTAGGATTTTAAAGGAATGAAGAAGTTGGTGAGTCATGAGGTTTTAATAAATCAACTTTGGCTGAGTGTTTGCAGGATGATCTTACTTTCTCTTCTTTTGAATTAATGAAAGTGGTTGAATTCTACTTGGCGATAGACCACCAGGACTCCAAAATAGATATTTTTTATCTAAGATCTTCTAAAATGACCACCTATTTTGCATTATTAGGACAAATTAAAGCAGTGTTGACAATCTGTCTTCAAAAATACCTGCAGAGTCTTTTCAGTGTCCGGGTGTATGTGCTCAGCAAGAAGGAGTATGAATATTTGATCAGGAAAAGCAAGAGTCTCTATGCCTAAATATGACCTTCAAGAAAAAGCTGAGGGTCAGAAATTGTCATCTTTTCCTTCTAGTTGCAAATGTTCCATTAGGAAAAATATTAAAGGGAAAAAATGGTTGTCATGAAATATGTGAGTATGAGAAAAATTCTGTGCGGTATCTCAGGCAGATTTCACCCCCAGTGAACAGACCTGGGAAATCATCAACTGGCAGACCATCTCCAGAAGAATTAATAGTAATCAGAGTGTGCTCAAAGAAGACACACTGAGTATTAATAGACTCCTACTTCAAGCTGTTAAATTACAATGCAATTTGGAGGAAAGAAGGGTGCCTAGGAAAAGTCATTCAGAGCAAGGTGGCATACAGAGAGCAAAGGACCAATGAAGGGAATGGCAAACAGAAGTGGAGAGATTTGGGTTTTGTCATGCAAGCTGGAGTTCCCACAGAATTAATCAAGGAATAAACTCTTCAATATTTTCAAGGATAGGGTAGGGGTGGGACGGGACATGACAGGACAGCATAGGAGCTTAGTTGGAAGGGACCTTCACAGACCAAATCCAACTGCCTGAGCACTTCAGAGCTAACCAACAGTTAAAGCATGTTACTGAGGGCATTCTCCAAATTCCCCTTGGCCACTGACAGCTGTGGGGCATCAATCACCTCTAGGAAGCCTGTCTCAGTGTTTGACTGCCCTCACGGTGACGAAATGTTTCCCAGTGTCCAGTCTCATCTCCCCCAAGTGCAGCTGTGTGCCATTCCTTCATGTTCTGTCCCACCAGGGAGCAGAGCCCAGCATGTCCCTCTGCTTCCCCTCAGGGAGCTGCAGAGCAGTGAGCACCTCTTGGCCTCCTCTTCTCCACACAGGGCAACCCAGGTGTGCCCAGCCTCTCTTCACAGGACATGCCATCCTGACCTTCTATGTTGTCCTTCTTTCAAGAATCTTAATATCCTTTTTATATAATGATTAGCAACCCTGTTTCTACAGGAGGGGGGGCTGGAACGAGATGATCTTTAAGGTCCCTTCCAGCCCAAGCCATTCTATGATTCTGAGATTCTGTGGAGCTCAGAACTGCACACAATATTCAAGTTTAAGCTGCACTGATGCTAAACATAGAAGAACCACCTCTTTTGATTGACTATCTATGCTGTTTCCATTGTTCAGAATGTTATATTGAGAAGAAAATTATGTTCAGAATCTGTTATATCCTGATTCCTTAAATTCTCTTAAATTAATAAAATTAGTTTATAAAAGCTGGCTTCCATCACCTACTGCCCTTACAGTATTGAACTAGCAGAAGTCAAACAGTGTTACAGTAATATCTATACCTAAAGGTGAATGAAATTTCTAATGAGAAGGGTTTCTCAGCCCTGGTGAAGGAAATAGGAGTCCATTCCTGCTCACTCACAACCCCGAAAGAACTGAGATCAGATAATAAAATAAAGGCCAAGTGGTTAGTCAAGGCTTGATGCAAATTGCAACAGTAAATTTCCCATGTTCACTGTTTTATTGTTAATGAGAGAAAAACTGAGAAGACACTGGATAGAATCAACACAAACAAACTGTAAGTATATCTTTTTAAAAGTTCATCTCAGAGTGGAAAAGAAAAATCACTTCATAATTTATAACTACGATAGTTAAAGTAACTAAAACAATCCTGAAAGATGTCAAATCCTATATACCATGCACAGAGGAATGGAACCAGATCATGACTTGAGGCTTTTGAAAATCTTGCATTTGGACATCCACTCCCACAATGTGGGGATAAGAGGAAGGTTTTAATTCAGTCAACAGGACTACTCATTTTCCCAGTTAAGCCCAAGGATAAGCATTTGAGCAAATGAGGGCTTCACAGTCTAGCCAAGACAAAATCAGCTCTGACTGATATTTTGTTCGATACACAGAAGATGTAATCCTGTCTATTTCAGGTCCTATAAAAGTTAAATCTACTCAAATAACAAAGGTGAACCTACTAAAAAAAAAAAAAAAAAAAAGAAGCTTATACAATGGATGAGTTTAGGAGATTTCTGATTCCAGTACTGAACAAGTTTAATACATCTGATACCTGCTGAACTGTAGATTGTTTCGAGATTATCTGTGCATGTGGTTAAAAAAAGGACTAAGTATTAAATAAATTTAGATAAGTTGGACTGAAATAGAACGCAAAACAAATGTCTAGTTTTCATGTAGAAAACGTGCCTTAGGAATTTGCAGGACTCCTCTTTCTTTTCTTGAAAGCAGATTTAGGCCCACTGTCCCAGAATCAGATGGATGACATTTGCCTGTCATTTCCCAGGGTCTTCCCCCATGCATCAAGACCTCAGCCAACAGGGAGCAGCTGCATAAGGATGTCAGCCAATTCCTTCAGCGCACCACTCTGCTCCCACAGGTCAGGGCAATCGTACCCCTCTCGGGGAAAAACTCTTTTTTTCTCTTTTTTTTCCAGCTCTTTTCTCAGGAGCTGAAAACCCCAATCTTCTCATGGTCAAGGCAGATGAGGCTGTGGGTCTGCCCTCCACCATCCCTTCCTTGCTAGAATCAAGCTACTCAACATCTGCCATGCTTTCCTTGTCACCAAACACCTCAGCCAGAGAAGGAAGTATGTAGTCCATTCACATTTTCAAACTCACTGTTATGCACACATATCTGCTACGCTCAGCCTTGGGAGAAAATATTAGAGCCTTGTCAGACAGTAATGCCCTTGCCTTTTTTTCCTCTTTCTTTTTTTTCTCATCTCTTTGTCTTTCCTTTCCTTTTTGGTTTTAAGCCAGGGCGTTCTCTCAGTATTTCACCTTGATTCTTGAACTTTTGCAGTGAATTCCATTTTTAGATTGGCTGCTGAATGCTATCACTCAGCCCCAGTGAAGATAAGGAGAGAAAGCTTGAACAAAGTATAAAGGTTGGGGTAGTAAAAACTTAACAGAACTCTTTCAATATAGTACCACTGTTACCCTCTTGTAACTCAGAGCTTCTTCCATACAGTGGCAGAGATGAAACAGGAAGATTTTTAGTAATAAAAAACAAAATAATTAACAATCTCATCACACATTCTTCTTATTAGTGTGAGCTCTCATACTTGAAAATATTTGCTTGTTATTAAATCCCAGAAGTTACTACCAGTGTTCTTCCTCCGTAAGTCTAAACATTTACTTCTAGGTAAAAATCTCTTAGCTTTTGGACAGCATTCTGTTGACCTCCAAAGTTGTGGAAAGATGAAAAGTTCAGATATGGTTTAAATACAGTACGGTTAATACAAGGTTCTCCCTCTTCACACACCGAGGTGTGCAAATTTTTATACTAATCTCTAGTTGGAAAGTTTTCTACAGGGTTATATAATATTTTTGCCTCTTATGACAACCCCTAAGTACATAAAGAGTAGTATGTAGATCAGCATAATGTTAGCAAGTGTAGCTCTTCTGTTGTCACCAAAGCCTTGTTCTTGAATCATACAGCTGTGGTGTCACCATTCCTCTGACTGGCCTATTAAATAGGCCTGCCCTATTGAATAGCCTTGTTGTTTAACCTTATCCACCATTGCTGCTCTGTAGTGAGGGAGAATACCTTGGTAATGCCAACATTAGCCCTTACCTGGCATTTTTGTCACAAACCTGAAAGAAAACAAATCTGCTGGGACACTGGTCATCTGCTAGGCTTCAGTACAGTCCCTGTAATCTTGCACTGGCAATAGTCACTCGGGGGGTAAGAACTGCATCAACACCTTTGGGAATTTGATCTTCAGCCCCCCACATAACACAGTGAAAACACAGCTCGCTCTAGCAGCCACTCCTGGAAAATAACACAATGTGGGAGAAGCACATGCAACCCATTCAATTTTTCCACTGCAGAAAAGGCTTCTGTAGTGTGAAGATCATTATATAAAAGGGAAGCAGAGAGGCACTGAGAGAAACAGGAAAACTACTGGAGTGTTTAAAGAAGCCTCTGAGATAGCATGGAGAAAATTGCTTAGATAAGCCTAAACATGCCCCAGAATAGGCCAGAAATAGACGGTGTTTACATCAGGAGTCCATTAGTTGCCATTTTGTAAGTCAATAGGCTTAGGATTGATTTTGCTCATGTGTCTTTCATGTCTAACACAATGTGTTAGTAGACTAAAAATAACTTTTGTATAGTGTATTTTAGGCACAAAAGTACTCCAGAACTTTTCATGCCACACTTCATACAGCTGCAAAAATTCCATGAGCACATACTTGTCTGCACAACTTCACTCTGTCGTGTCGCCTGGAGTAGTATTACTAACGTGGTTAAGGTTTAAGGAGTGGAGAAATAAGAGAAGCAGACAAGACAGAAAAATAAACACTACTGCCTGAGGGGTGACTACTGATGGTGGTGGGAGAGGGCAGAAGATTTTTAAGGCAAAGCACTGAAAGATCTTAGCCTGTGAAGATTCAGACAATAGCAGAACGAGCGCAGAAAGAAACAGAGGAGAAGGAAACAACAGGCTGACAAGCTCTACTACAGCAAGTCTCTGTTCTGAAAAATACATACAGACATACCTTTTCCTAAGAGAGAAATTATTTGAGCCCCACACCCACTGAGATGCTGCCAAGCTTACTGAGCTCATCGGATATGGCATACACTGTGCACTTATTTTGATAATATTACTGATCTTACTTCAATCACTGACCCCCAAAATCTACATGTCTTGTTTAGACCTTCAGATCAAAAGCACTCTGTGCAGCAAGAAGACCTCAGCAGCTGAATTTTAAAGTGAAATAACCAGCAGAGAGCAAAACCTGTACTATACTTTCATCTGAAGAGCAGAAAAATGCATGGCTCAGGGAGTAAGTAAGATTCTTTTTCCTTCATTTTTGCCTTACCTTTCTCTGAGGAAATATCATGTGGAACACAACAAGGATGAAATGAAAAAAACCCTGTAGAAATCCACCAAGTTTTGTAAAACTGACTTTAGACATACAAATGGGATTTTAACACGTAACTTTTCTTTAGGTCAAATGAGCATGTACCAGTACAGCAGAATTACTCAGCCTTCACCAGAGAGTCGATGCCACTTCCTCCTTGGCAATCCCTTACAGAAGCCCAAACAGCTGCTACTCTTTGATTCCTCCAAACATCACTTTGCCTGCCCTACAGAAGCCTGCAAAAGGAATACAAGTTGCTTATAAAGTTTATAAGAATATTCTGGATCCCTAACAAAAGATTACTGTATTTTCTAAAGCTCTGAACTTCATATAGGCATAAAACCTATCTCTACTTTATATATAACTGTTGACTTAATTAGAAAGCTGTCCTTTTCAAAAGTGGCATTTAATGCATTTCTACCTCATTTGACTTTCCATTCACTCATTAGCTGCACACATTTTTCACCTGTATTTTTCATTATTCACAGTCAGTCTATTTTTACAGGAGTATTTTGACAACTTTTTAGCTGCAAATGCTTGCTGATTCTCTGGCAGTCCTCTGCAGAATTTTTAGCAGGATATGCTTCCCTGGCTTGGTACCAACAGAACTCAGCGTTTGCTGTTCCAGCAATTTAATTCAGCATATGAAACTCCTTTTGGGGGGTTCTAGTCCTTCAGTTAAATTACCCAGTCCTCAGCAGGTGCTGTTAATTCATACAACGACATTGACCCCACTGGAGCAACAGCAAATAACACATTATGGATTTTCCCTGCTTGGTTTACCATTTTTAAAAGTCCCTGCTGTTTCTGCTAGTTACTTGGTTCGATCACAAGGCCTTCTGCTGCAACAGTGTGATGTGTTGGGTGTGATTAACTCGTTACTACACACACAGGCTTATTCCTCCCACGGCTGATGACTTCTTGTTGGAACAGTCACAGGGGAACCTATTTCCACTGAACGTCTGTTGGCTTCAGATGAACAAGCTCTTTTAGGTCTAATATCACACCAACACATGATTCATCTGCATCCAAGCTACCTTCAAACATGAGCTAATGAACTAAACCAAAGCATCTGCCCTAAAAAGCTCTCAGCAGATGCTGTCAAAAAGCTTCCTAAGTCACCATAGCCTTCTTAAGCTTTGCTGGTTCATTTGCAAAGAGCAGGTCAATCACACTTTTTGCTTATCTTGGCTCTTCTCTGTCTCCAGCTTGCTGGTCACAAAGGCGCACAGTTGGACTCTCCTCTCGGTTTCCTTCAAGTCACTTCACTGATCACTATCTCTTGCTCCTGACCAGTCTGGAATCTGAACATTCTCAACACAGAAAATGCAACATGCAACTTGTTATCTAAACGTGGCTCACTCTTTGTTTAAAAAATTGACAAGTACACTGCTTTATCTTTTCACAGCCGAGTATTACGGTTTTGCTATTGAATGCAAGAGTAGTAACAAAGACATCCCAGTCTCAAATTATGGGGATTTGCTGCCATTCCAAATTTGTTACAAGTTTCAGTGAAAAAAATGAAAGGATTGAGCAAGGAAAATATAGCGCTATTTTAAATAAAAATATGGTTTTCAAATGTCTAATTTAAAACAGTCTGGAGAGCTGCATGAAAATACACACATTTTAGCCTGAATTCTGCTTATTTTAGATTAAGATAATTTCCCTGGGTGTTTGGCACCACTGTAACCAAACCAGTTGCTATATTAGGCTAAACAGATTCATTTTCTTCCTGTAGACAGTTTAGCCCCTTAACAAAGCTGCAGTGCTCCTTAACAGCCACAGGCTGCTAACAAGGCAGGGATAGCACAAGTACACTAGTAATTTTGAGGTGTTTTTATTATTGTTATTATTATTATTACTATTCAGTGAATAATTCATAGCAGCCATGATGAATAAGGTTTCTTTTTCTGTTCCACAATCAGACTGTGCTTCTTTCTGGAATATTTGTTGCTCCCTAGATTGTCTGTCGAATGCACTCTCTCAGCTGGTAGATTCATCACCTGGCAGCTTCTTGCCAGTGTTTGATGGACAGAATTCAAAAGCATGAGAGGTTTCATCAAACATACAGGGCTCAGGACAACTTTCTAATTGCAAAATGGTAACTGTGAGATGTGAATTTGAGATAGAACTCATTCATTTAATCAGTAGGTGTGTATGTATTTAGGAGACTAAGGATATTTTAGCTTTTTTTGTCTTCTGACTTTAACAGTGCTAGATGCAATCATGCAGCATGCAACCAATCAATATGCTGTAGGACTCTTGTCAGTCCTGAACTGATGAAGTATTTATTTTTTACAAATATATTCAAACATTTCTGTTGTCCTTATGGAATTTTCCTTATTTGCTAGAATATCTGCAGAAACAAAACAAAGTACGAAAGTATTAATTTTATATGTGTAAATAATGATGGAGGAGGAAAAATATGGAATTCAGACTGGCTGGAGTAGCTGAACTGTATTAAACACAACTGACCCCTCTCCTGTCAAGAAACCTGAGGCCTAAATGAAATCAGAAAAGTTTCCTCAAAATACAATCTGCAGAAACCACCTACTATTTTTGGTTGACTGAGATCACAGTAATTTGTCATGAGGCTGTCTAATATTGGATTTCCTTAGCTCTCTCTTCTCCACTCCACAATGCCTATAATCCTTTATTAGAGAGAAATGTTCTCTCTCTAGGTCATGTCAGATATTTTTTTGAGGGCAGTAAATGCATTTCTGGTTTTGTGTTCTCCATTTGTTCAACTCCTGGCCAAGCCAAGTAGTTAAGCACCATCAACTTACACATTAGATATTCCTGATAACTGGATAAGACTTTAGGACACTGAGTTATGCCTAGGGCTAACATACAGTTTTGAAGATCCTCCCAGAAGATCTGAGCTTTTCTTCCTATGTATTTATTCAGGCTTAGTTTATGAACATTTTATGTACACTTGGCAGAAAATCAGTTTCCCTCAGCCTCTTTGTTTCTGAAGACCCCTTCCCATGTGGCAAGGTGACTCTGAGATGCTAGAACATCTTTCCTGTTTATATTGAAATGTATCAACCACAATAATATTTTCCCAAGTGATGTTTACACAGTTCTTGTTTTCTGCAGGGAATGTCTGAGGCGGAAGGGAACAAACACTTTGCATCTGATCTGCATTCCAAAGAGCCTCCACATTTTTCATTTCTCATCAGCCTTGGCCAACCATAAAAGCAGTTTTGCCATCAAAGTTCGGAGCAGCCAGTGGCCAAGTTGCCTGCTGTCACTGCTGAACCCACAGAAGTGCCCAGCTTGCTCTTGCTGTCTTGTGCCTAACTGCACCAGTACACCTAAGGAGGTCAACGTGCAGGGGCAAAAAAGTGGTAGCATTTCAGTTGTAGGGACAAATTATGAAAGTTGAGTCAAGGACAGAGCGTAATTTTGCTTATTAGAAGCAAGGAAGAAAAGCATCTGAGCTCACAGTGCCAGTGCACTCTGCAATTTCCACTCCGTTCCTAGAGGCACACGTAGTTTAAAGCACATTCCCTCTTTCCCTCCATCACCTCACTTACAGGAGCTGCTCTGCCCTGGACGTAACCAGCACATGACAATTCTTTCTACTAGCAGCCACTCATCTGAGCTGTCTAAGGTCATAGCCACACAGCACACTTCTTACAAAAGTGCTTTTAAAATGAAGAAAGTAAAAATAAAACTCAAGCTATCTGAAGAGCGTTACTTAATTTACTTTCCAGATGCATCAAGTTGCTTTGCCTTCCTTTTCAATACTTCTAACAAAAAGCATTAATTAATAATAATTATTAGTAATAATGGTATTTATTAGTAATTATTTATTACTGTTGTACTTTTTTTCCATGGCTATTTGTCAAGGGGTAGGAATACACAAGGCTTCAGCTACAAGAAAAGTTAAGTCTTGTTCTATGTGTTGCCATTATGCTGCCTTTTTTTAAACTTTAGGGTTTTTCCTGGAGATACACACAACAGTGTGTTGTCTCACCGTGTTTAAGGGTACACCCTGATGCTTTCTTGTCACACTGTGAGGGGCCAGAGCAGCGCTGAAGTCTTCATTTTGTAAGAAGGTATTGAAACTGATTAAGGACCTACACAGTGCAGCTGGAAGGCACACCACAGTTTCCAAGCCCAGGATTATATCATAAACCCTGAGATATCTTTACTCATTCTTCTCATACGATATGTCTATCCCCTGCTAACCATCAACATGTTAAAAATACCTGTGCTTACTCCAACACAGCCCATTCCTGCAATGAGAGTAATTTGGTGCTGGCGGTAGCACTCTGGATTTTCATGAGCATATTGTTAAAGGAAACTTCTGCTTTTAAAAAATATATCAGACTTCACTTCTCTTGAGCAGATATTTAAATTCTCCCATTCTTAGGTTGCTTCTGGAGCATGACAAAACCCATTTGTCATTTGTCATATGTACATGTCTGATTTAACTATTGCTTCTTCTGTACTGCCTTACTAAGAGGGCATCCAGCATCACATTATTTAAAGGTTCTCTTGAACAAATGCCACACATCCAGTTCATCTGTTTCCTTCTAAAAACATGACCTTGGGTGAATGCCATTCTCACTAGTATTTTATATCACATGTCAGCATTTTACAGTCATTTCCCTTTTGCCACCGTAATCTCCTATGTGAGCCTAATCCTGCCAACTTCCTGCATTGTTTAGCCTCCTAAAACGTTTACTGGTATCACATATTTTTTTTCCTGATATCATTTTGAAGAGGGATTAACTGTAATTCAGACTACATCGCAGATTACACACCTGTTGTTGAACCCGCATGTGTAGGAGCAAACTGCTGAATTCCTCCTTGATGCAGAAGACTCTTATCTCCATTCATGCACATGCCCTTATCAGGGTATTTGATCCAAATAGATAGATTGAATAGAATCATAGAATCATTAAGGTTGGAAAAGACCACTAAGATCATCCAGTGACTACCACCTCACTGGGCAGCCCTTTCTGACCGCTCTTTCTAAGAAGAATTTTTCCTAATATCCAACGTGATCCTCACTGGTGCAACTTGAGACCATTCTCTCTCATCCTATTGCATCTCTCTCATTCCCTATCTCATTTTATCTCCCCCTACCTGAGAAAAAAGGCCAACCCTGTACCTCGCCACAACCTCCTTTCATGGAGTTGTAGAGGGCAATAAGGTCTCCCCTGAGTCTCCTCCAGACTGAACAATCCCAGTTCCCTCAGCTGCTCCTCATAAGTCCCTCCAGACCCTTCACAGCTTCATTGCCTTTCTCCAGACATGCACAGCTGACACCAGGTACCTCCTGGGACATTTTCTGCTGAAGCAAAGAGTGAGCAAGGTACTTGGTCTCTCCTTGGGGCTCCCCAAATCACTAGCTCAGCACTATGCCTGTGTGTACAACAGGGTGATTTTGTTTATTTTTTCTCAGCATGCCACATCTTGAGGGAAATTTCAGCAAGAAGCAACTTTTAAGGAATCAATTACCTGTCACAAACACATGCACACCAGCATCACACAATGCTATGCAAAAAAAAAGCAAGTTGCTGGAGAGACTAGCACCCTTACAGCCAGGCAGGGGCTCCATCAGCAGGTGTGCTTGCTATTGCTAAAACATGAAAATGCAGTGAAAACTGTGAAGAACACAGCACCAGACAGGTTCTCCCTTCTGCTGGAAGCTGAAGGGGGAGCTTGGCTGGAGGCTGGGGCAAACGCTCACCTCCTGCTAGACCATATCCCTCAGTGCAGCCCCGTCAGGCTGCGCAGCCCCAGGTGTGCCCAAGGCAGTCATGTCTGCAGCTGGCAAGGGAACTCCTGTCCAACTCACTTTTGCTCTATTGGAAATTGTCATTAATGCCAACAATTTGCACAAGGTTCTCCTTCCTGCCCTGAGGTTTGCAAATTCAGTGCTTCCAACAAGCAAGCAGAAGGGTTAAGCCCACGCTGCCGCTGCAGAGGAGATGAGGCAGTTTGCCAATTTTGCAGCCCTCGGTAAACTTGACAGAATTGTTTAGCTGGACAAATTGGGTGAATTATCTTTTACACAGATGCTGTTGTGGCCTTTCTAGAGTTTGCTTATGCAGTCTTTTCCTGTTTTTAACACAACCCTTACCATGTAACTGTGATAAGCACCTGTGATATCTCACTCCTCCCATCTCTTTCCCACCTCTAAGACCAGAGGCAGCAAAAAATATGTGATCCTGCCAGGGCCACATGGTGGGGGGTGCCCTCCTCCTGCGGTGGAAATTGAAGACTTTGCCTGAAAGTCAAACAGACTTCGTTCATCTTTGCTGAGCATTTACACTAAGCGGCCTTCTGAAATGAATCAAAGCAGCGCAAAGGTTGCACTCAGCCTGTAATAACCGTATATTTGGAACAGAGGTGTGAGGGAAATCATGCAATGCAGAGGACACCATAACGCCAGCAAATCAGCGTTGACATTTTCTTAAAAATGATGCATTTGCTTTGTTAGGAGGTAAGATGCCCGTCTGACCTCCCTACTCAAATGACACTGACATTGCCCACAGTTTTGACTCGAACTTCAGAGAGCATTTTTCTCTTTTTCTTCTTGTCACTTCTGCAGTTTTTCACAAGCATGACTGTCATCGTGGAATACAGATGCAAAAGTATACAGGCAAAGCTGCATTAAATCTGGATTGGTCCTACAAGGGTCCGACACCATCCAATTTTCATGGGTAACACCTCCAGTGGGGCCAAGATAGAAAATCTCCCACTATGAAAGAACAATTGGGGAAGGGAACACCTGCCTGCCTGCTGACAAAAAGCCAGAAAAAAGTCACTGCATTCACAGCAGTAGCATACGAATGCAAGCACACAACACCCTCAGAGCCACTCTTGTGCTCTCTACTCAGAGCTTGCCAGCACAGAGAATCTGGAAAGCGGTGGGAATGACTTTTCCTCCTTAATGACTCGCTGAGGATGACATTCTTCCTCTTTGACTCAGTTCTGACACATTTCTGGCATATACTGGGGCTTTTTGGTAGAGTTTAAGAGGCCCATGGTCAGCAGGTCAGGGGAGGTGATCCTGCCCCTCTACTCTGTGGTGGTGAGACCTCACCTAGAGTACTGCATCCAGATGTGGAGTCCTCAGTACAGGAGAGACACGGAGCTGTTGGAGCACATCCAGAGGAGAGCCACAAAAATGATCCAAGGGATGGAACACCTCCCCTGCAAGGACAGGCTGAGAGAGCTGGGGCTGTTCAGTCTGGAGAAGAGAAGGCTCCAGGAGGACCTGGGAGCAGCCTTGCAGCATCTAAAGGTGGGCTACAGGAAAGAAGGAGATAGACTTCTTAGTACAGTCTGTGGTGACAGAAGAAGGGGAAATGGTTTCAAACTAAAACAGGGGAGATTTAGATTGGATATAAGGAAAAGGGGAAAAAAAAAGTTTTTTGCAGTAAGGGTAGAGAAGTACTGGAGTAAGTTGCCCAGAGACATGGTGGAACCCCCATCCCTGGAGATGCTCAAGGCCAGGCTGGACTGGGCTCTGAGCACCTGATCTAGCTGTAGGTGTCCGTATTCATTGCAGGGGAGTTGGACTAGATGAGCTTTAAGGGTCCCTTCCTACTCAAACAGTTCTATGATTCTATGACTCCAGGACTCAGAAGGCTGCTGGAGGCTTTACATTAAACCAGCCCTTGGATCTTCAGAAAAGCATCCCTCTAAACCAAGGGTCTCCTAAAGTCTCTCTCTCAGTGCTATCCATCGTGACACTATAAGCAGAGCTGGGCCCATTCCTTGCTACAGGAGCTGCTTTCATCACCATCATATTAACCTAGAGGGAGCAACGTGGGAGATTTGATAACACAGCTGAAGAGACAAAAATAAAAGCAGCTACAGGCAGTGGCAGAAACTTTAGGGAGTCATATCCACAGCCTTTGTACTCCACTAGATTATTAAGGTGCTTTGGTACTAGTTATGGCTTTGCTGAGGATTAATGTATCTCAACAGAGAGAAGAACGAGGGGGGCTGCAGGCAGACCAGCAAGGAGGAAAACATGACGAAACATCAAACTCAAAATATAGCATGAAAATAATACATGGTGATCGGGGATCTCATGAAGGTTTTATAGCTGCTTGTTTGGGAAGATATACAACACCACCTCCACCAAGTAGCAGTAAAATGAGTGATTGGATCACTCACATTAACAGAGCACCTGCAAGGAAACCTGTACTTCCCCCTTCTGGCAACAGAAAATGGTCTGTCTCACAATAAGAGTTGAGTGCACTGTAGGCATCTCAATACCTTGGCCTGACTTGTGAGCATCACTCTGACTTCAGAGGCATGGTCAGGAGCCAGCAACAGGCCTGCCTACACCAGGAAATCTGCAGGCATAAATCTGGAGCATCCATGCCCTGTAGGTTCATACCAGGCCAGCACTAGGGCAAGGCGAAGCTTTCCGAGTATAATAGCCTACTTAACATGTTTAATGCAGTTTTGGGTATCTGCAAACTCATAAATACGTCTGGTTGGAAAAAAGATTTGTGGAGGAAGGAATGTAAAAACCATCCAGATTTTTATTTTGCCTCTTCTTTTCCTCCTTAAAATGGCAATTAAAATGAAAAACATGGCATGTTGAAATGTCTGAAACTATTTAGATAAATTTGGACATCTAAATAGAAAAAAGTAATTTACTATTTGTTGGTGAGAAAGTAAGTTTTATATTAATTTTACATGAATATTTCACAGAATCCCAGCATGGCTGAGGTTGGCAGGGACCTCTGGGCCCTCTTGGCCTAGCCCCTGCTCCAGCAGGGACACCCAGAGCAGGGTGCCAGGACCATGTCCAGGCGGCTTCTGCAGATCTCCAGGGAGGAGACTCCACAGCCTCTGGGCAGCCTGTGCCAGGGCTTTTTACTAATTCTCATTTCTCAACAACGGTTATCATCAATGGAAAAAAAAAAAAAAAAAAAGAATTTCTTTGCAGACTGATCCATAATAATTCCCTCAGCCCATCCAGGGGTAGAGATAGTGTGTGATACCCTGCAGCTCAGCTGGTGACTTCAGCATTCTGAAAAAAGGTGAGCGGATAAAAAAGGGGCGGATGAACATGAGTAGGAGCAGAGGGCTCTCACACTCTGCCAAGTGCAAGCAGCCTGCCTTATTCCAAGCAGGCTGCGTTGCTTGAAGGTAACAGGCCTTGCAGAAGGATGCTGTGATACACGGAGGACAATTGTTCTGCATCCCAGAACACAACAAACAAATGACAACGAACCAAGCAACTGGAGAAGTAACAGCAAGAGAAATACGAGCAGTGATTTTAATCACATTTCCCCAATGCATTTTTCATTGCTGACAGGTTTTCCCCGGCTTTAAGGGACAGAGGCTGAGTGCTTTCTGTGGTCACAGCTCCCCAGCAGGCAGTGCCACCAGTGCTGTGTGCTCGGGGTTACCCAAGGGGATGGCTGACTCAGAGCAGGCCCGCCCTGATCTGCCCGGTCCTATTTCAGCTCGGAAGGGAGAGCAGAGCAGATGCTGTGGCTGCAGCCCCCATGAGGAAGGGGAAAGCAGAAGGCAGTTGTGAGACCAGACATGAAAAAAGTCAATCATCTGTCAAAATTTAAAAATTTATTCTGCTTTGGAAGAGGGACAGCTAAAAAGCAGGGTGCCATTGACTCTGAGTGGTCTCAAATTCCCACTGTCAGACTAAACAAATTGTGCCTCTTTTCCACGCGCATATTTGTGCAAATAAAGTCATGCAAAAATTGATTGTACAACTTTCCAAATGCTGCATGTGTACACTCTGACAAAGTTTATATCCTTTTTCAGAGCAATTTCTACAAATATTTCAGCCTCTCAAAGAACAGCACATATAAGCGTTTGACTATTCTTCCATCAAGCCCATGAATAAGTACTTTGGTTTTGTGTAGAACTTTATTAATAATCAGGACTATCTGAGTAAAAATAAAAGCTGCAAAGAAAACCAGTAATGATTTGTTGCTATAAATAATAAACCTGTACAGTGCTAAAGTCATTTGAGTCAAAACGATCATACAGTCATTAAGGTTGGAAGGATCACTAAGATCAAGTCCCACCGTTGCCCTCCCCCCGCTATGCCCACTGACCATGTCCCTCAGTGCCACATCCACACATTTCTTGAGCACCTTCATGGACAGAGACTCCATCGCTTCCCTGGGCAACCCATTCATACATAGCACCTGCAGTCTGCCCACTGCTCTCTGCTGAAGTTTCTGTCCATGGCCACTTGCTGTGAATTGCTCAGACACAAGCTCTGCACCAAGAATGACCTACAGCAGTAGTCCCAACCCTGGTACTGCATGGTCACCAAGGAATTGGCACCTGCTCATGGATCATCCACAAACAAGCAAGCAGACAAATGGATATACTGATTGCCCTTTCTTAATTGAATTCTTCTGTAATTTTCAGAGCTTTTTCAAAGAGCTTGATGACATTTTCTGAGAAGCTTGATTTTTTAACTAGCACAACAGGTGCCCTAAAGCCAGACATGGATCCACTCCAATCACAAAGTTTCAAATAAATGGCAATTTAGGCTGCCTCTTAAGAGTTATCCTTTCTTCTGAAAATTAGAATGCATTTTATCCAATGACCAAACTTCAGGCTGTGTACTTCTGAAACCTAAGGCTCTCTGGTTCCACTTGTGGCCCACAAAAACACCCTCTCTCACACTGGAGCCAATACTGCATGACCCAGTGAGAACTGGTTATTACTGAGCTCCTATTATGTGCTAAGCAGGCATTTCCAAACCTGAGGAAAAGGATGCAAATACAGGTAACTCTGAAAGCCAGCTGTTGTGGCCTTGGGAAAAAAAAAAAAAAAAATGCATATCATTTTTCTCTGCACCATGTGAAATTTTCTATATTCAAGGCCAGTTCTCCCAGCCAATAATTCTTTATTGCTAAAAGAGGAGCCTTTGAATACCTGTTTGAACGCGATCCGTTCCTTCAAAAATGGTGAGGAAAGGGTTGATCAAAGATAAAAATACCAAGAAAAAATGTGATTCTGTGATCAGAAGAAGAAGGAAGGGGAAAGAGGAATAACTATTGAGTCTCTCCTTTAACACAGGACTATCTCACTGTTAGAAGCAGCAGTGCATATATTGAGCATTGGCACGTACACATGAACCTAAAGGTGCAGTATGACAGAAGCAGGGCTCTGACACTCCCTTGGGCAATGGCAGGTGGCACACGGGAATGAGGAGGTGCTAAAGTGATGGATCTGAGAGCACAAGAGGCGAAATTGCTTTTGTAGAAATGCAGAGAAATTGCTTTTGTAGAAATGCAGAAATATCAGCGAGACCTTGCTAAGACCTTACACTGAGTGTTGTGTACACCTCTGGTGGCCTCTGCTCACAGAGGACAGATTTAAAGTACGCGTTGTACAATTAGAGTCACAGAATCGTTTGAGATGGAAGGGACCCTTAAAGGCCATCTGGTCCAATGCCCTGCAATGAGCAGGGATGCCTGCAGTCTGGTCCAGCCTGACCTTGAGTGTCTCCAGGGCCAGGGCATCCATCCCCTCTGTGGGCAACCTGTGCCTGCACCTCACTGGCCTGTTAGAGGGCAAGAACCACACCCTGTTTATAACATGACTACGTGTTTCCTTTAGGTGTGGATTTTGTGCGTGTCAAGTAAAAAATAATTTTTTAAAAAGTAAAAATAAAAGAAAGGGAGCATATCCATCTGAGGGTAAATCTCAAAAAAAGAAAAAGGAGTGGGGGAGAAGGTGAACACTCAGCGAGAAGAGCTCTTTATGCTAAGTGTGTGGTGGGGGGAGGTGAGCTAGGGCTGCAGGGCGATTTCACACCCTTCCAGGAGTGGAGGTCTGGGCGCAGGAGGCGGGAGCGGGTCCTCGCAGCACGGAGCTGGGAGCATCCCGTCCTGGGTCCTGGGGCTGAGCGCGGAACGCGGACACACAGCGGAGCATCGCACCTCGGCCCCGCGCGGCTCCCGGCTCCGCCGAGGGCCGAACCAAATTAGCGGCGCTGAGGCGAAGCGGGGACTTTCCCCAGCCCCCTGCAGACACACAGGCGAACTCGCATCTCCGCTCCGTTTTCTCCCGGGAGGAAGGTGTTCTGTCATAGAAACAACTGGAGAAAGCGCTCACGCTTCGCTGAGCGCAGCGCTCAGGTCCCACGCGCTGAAAAACACGCGTTGGCAGAGCGGCCTTACGCAGACGGAGACGCCCGGCGCTGCTCCCGAGGTGCGCCCGCGGGCGGGGGTCGGGGGCTGACGCCCCCCAGCCCCGCGCCCTACAACCTCCCGCCCGCCTCTCCTCGTCCTGCGTTGCGCGGAGCCGTCCGTCGGGGCCGTCCCGCGACGCGCCCCCGGGGGAGGGACCGGGTGCCCTCCGCAGCTCCCCATCCACCCCGCGGGCGGGCCGCTCTCTGCCGGCGGGGGCGTCGGCGACTACAAGTCCCGGCTGCCCGGGGAGGAGCCGCTCGCCGTCCCTCCCGGTGGGAGCGCAGCGCAGCCCAGCGACCGCCCGCAGCCCCGCCGCCGCCCGGCAACTTTTCTCGCTCTCTCCGGAGCAGGGCAGGGCAGCACGCCGGGGGCTGCGGAGCGGAGCCGGGCTTGGAGACGGCCGGGGGACGGCGTGGGGAGAGGCATCGCGCAGGGAACCGCTGCGGGGGCGACGCGGGGGCCGCCCCGGGGCCGTCCGGCTGC
>NC_034438.1:64533317-64626440 GCF_002078875.1 Numida meleagris
GCTGCCGCCCTGCGCCCTGGTGCTGGCGGCGGTGCCCGGCTCCGCGTCCCACCCGCAGCCCTGCCAGATCCTGCGGCGCATCGGGCACACTGTAAGGGTGGGGGCCACCCACCTGCAGCCCCGCGTCCCCGCCGCCGCTTGGAGCGAGGAGGCGGCGGGCGGCGGCCCCGAGGGGGAGGTTGCGGCGGGGGCCCGGGGCCGCCGGCCGGGGGGCGGTGGGGAGCGGCGGTCGCCCCCCGCTCCCTCGCCGCGGGACGCGCTGCTGCTGGCCGTGGCGAACCTCAACGGCGTGGCCGGGCTGCTGCCCTACAACCTGTCCCTGGAGGTGGTGATGGCGATCGAGGCGGGGCTGGGCGACTTGCCCCTATTCCCCTTCTCTTCCCCCAGCGCTTCATGGAGCAACGACCCCGTCTCCTTCCTGCAGAGCCTCTGCCACACCGTGGTGGTGCAGGGGGTCTCTGCCATCCTCGCCTTCCCGCAGAGCCGCGGGGAGATGCTGGAGCTGGACTTCGTCTCGGCGGCGCTGCGCATCCCCGTGGTCAGCATCGTGCTGGGAGAGTTCCCCCGGCGGAGCCCAGTAAGGAGCTGGAGGGGGGTGGGAGGGTGGGTAGCGCGGTGCTCTCATCCCGGGAGCCCCGCGGGAAGGGGCCGAGGTCGGGGCGCGGGGAGCGGTCCCGTGGGGGACGCGAGGGGCTTCGGGGCCGCCGGAGCCGTTCTGCCCCCGTCCTGCGCCTTCTCCTCCTTCCCGCGTCCTTTCCCTGTGCTGGCGGGGGATGAGCGTCCGTCCTCGCGCAGGAGACGACAACTCGGCGGTGAGAGCAAAGTTGCGAGCGCGCCGTGGTTTGCCGTGCGAAGTTGCGGGGCTGAGATGAGATAGCGGCTCCTGCGGTGCAGCCCGTGCACTCTGAGTGGCGATCCTCTGGAGAAGCTTAACTTGGCTTTTGGAGAAGCTTCGCATACCAAAAGAGAATCGTTAGTGGGAAAAAAAAAGGGGGGGGAGAGGGCGTATTATTACTTTTTTTATTTGTTTATTACTGGTCAAAATGCTGTGCAGTGTTTGTGTGGGGTAGTATCTATCGATTGTTCACCAGTTGACAGTTTTAAGGGAAGGCATTCACTCTGACGTGGCTTTTCATTGAGCATTTCTGTTACTTGTAGTTTGTGCATCGCTGCAAGTTTGGATTTGTGGAGTACTGAAATGCTTGGCTAAAACAGTAGGAACTACAGTCTGACAGGGTCTGCATTTGATTGGGTAGCTGAAGTCATAGCGTCAGAAGTCAGTGCCTAAATGCCCGAGGCACAACTCGAAGCAGCATCCCAGGAGTGTGAATTTTCTGCCATGCGGAGGTGGCATCATGGTGTTATAAGTGCTGGGAAAAGGGTGATGGTTCAATATGTTGCAAATGCAGGCTCAGTGCCAAAAATCACGTCCAGGCAAAGGAGTGGGAAGAAAACGCACCCTTCCGTGTGGCCCACACAAGGGAAGTTGTGATAAGATGGCAGAAGCTGCCATTTAAGTAGCCAGGAGGAGCAGTTGATTTATATAGAAGGAGATAGCTCAACTTTGTGCTCAGAATTTAATGAGAAAAAAAAGATTACCAACTGGATTTTCTTTGCAAAATCAAATAGAAATCCTAGCCTGGATCAATACTTTCTGTATATTTTTTGGTGTTAGACTGTGACAGAGATGGTAGGAAAAGAGCTAGTTTGTAATTGGAGGTGTGACCACTGTGTGCTGCTCTAAACGCTGCTAGTTTTCTCTAGCTCAGCAAGAAAGGTAACGGGTTTCTCTACAGATTATGCACAAACTCAAGGGTGATCCATACCACAGGATGCCACTGCTTGTGAGTGCTTGGTGCGAGTAGCACCCAAGTTAGCTGAGTGACACCAGCCCACCTTGCAGTTAAATTCCCTGCTGTACCTGAGCCAACAGCCAAACCTCCCTGAAGACCAGAGCCTGAACCATCTCCTTGCCCTGTTAAAATCAGAATTATTTTCTCTTCCTTGCCAGATGGGGCTAAGTTCATGTGAAGCTGCCTGAGGACACAACATATGTTAAATACATATCATGCAGGACCGGAGTCATTGTTCCTTTCACAGACTTCATGGTTCCTGCTTAACTTTCACACTGTTCTCAGTGGGGAGCCAACTGTTTTCATTGGATAAATCTGTCCAAATCAGGACTTTGTTCCTAAGCAGACGTTTAAATGTCACTGTCTTCTGTGACAGTGAAACCAATGCCTGACTTTAAACCTGTGTTTAAGTGCTGAGTAGATTCAGTTTTTTTAGATCAGCTTAAATAAAATCACTCTTCGAGGCTTTGTGGATATTAAAAAAATCTCAAATGTATCTAAAGGCCAGCCGGTAATACAAATCTATTCATCTCCAAGATTTGCTTGGAGAGCCTGCACATCCTTCTGAATACTGTTTCATACTTTCGCTTAACAAACACCATTGTGAAGCCAACTCTGGAGGCCTCACCTCACATGCTTGCTAGAGTTGCAGGATATCCAGCACCATCTTGGACCTGGGAGAGCCAGTGCGGTTGGCCTGGGTAGCTCTGATGGCTTACTGCCCCATGCAAGGGTTTTGTCTCTCTCTCCATCCCGTGCTGGCACTGGTGTGGATTGGACATCTCATGGCCTCCAGGATTAACAGCCCCACGGCTGCGAGCTGACCATTTCTAGCAACAGGCAGCATTAGAGCACACAGTTGTAGGTGGCACGGTGGTTAGGTGAGAAGGGTTTTGCCACTAAATAGGCTGAGCAGCTGGTTTTTTGGAGGGGGGATATCATGAAAGTTGTTGAGGCCTGGGGTCTCACTCTTCCCCAAGAGGGCGGTTGGGCCTGGAGCAGGCACCAAGCTCCTAGAGCTCGTGGATTGTTCGGACACTGCTCCCAGACATAGGGTTTGAATTTTGGGTGGTGCTCTGTGGAGCCAGGAGTTGGACACAGTTCTTGTGGGTCTCTTCCAACTCTGGATATTCTGTGTGTGTGTTTCTGGTGTGGGAGCTGTCAGCCCCGAGAAGCCTCCCATCCCGCTCTGCCTGGCAGGGCTGTCCTCTCCTCACTCCTGCACTGCAGCATGCCCCAGGGCATGGCCTGCAGGCCCATGGCTTTCCAGTAGGAGTAACAGCAAGCCCGCAGCATGTTTGTCCTTGAAGAGCATTGCCTACCGCCTGTCATATTGGGAATATTGCAGACGTGCAAACAAATATGACATCTGGTAGGCGCTGTCCTAGCAGCCCATCCTCAGTATTACTTGGAGCTTTTGTTAGGGTTGTTTTTAGGGAACAGCAATGTCTAATTTTCCACATTATGCCATGATGGGAATGTATAAATATAACACTTGTGCTGCCACTGAGCATTAACAACCTTATTACTTTATATGGAAGTTTATAATAAGCAGATATTCATTGTAATTGAAAGGCACTTGGATTTCTGAGTAAGTCTTCCGTACCATGGCACAAAGCAATACTTGAAATGAAGGGGAAAACCAGGATCTAGAACTGAAATTCATTTTAATAGCACTGGTTGTTACCTCCATCACATACGTTGGTGTGTTTCAAACGTGTGACATCAAAAGGGGGTTCACAGTGTCAAGGCTGGGCGCTGGAAGCCAGCTGGATGCCTAGTGCTTTTGAATGCTGTGTCTGAGCATCTTTTTAATGCCTGTTCTTCATTAAATTCTCCTCTTCTGAAGTTCAGAGAATGACAAAGCTAACAGCGTTCCCCCACAACAATTAACAATGACTTGGCAACAACCGTCAGAGAGATACAGCGCTGAGGGTTGTGTGTGTCAAAACGCACACACAGCTTCAAGGGATGTTCTGCAGAGTAAAATGTGACATATTTTTCTTTCATTTTGATTTGTATATGCGATTTAGTGACTAACATAGACTGACAGTAAATCCAGACGCTGTTGTGACCTGAAAAAAGCTGTTTGCTTTTCTGAGTTTACTGTCAGTCCTGTAAATTTTCACACTCCCTGTAAGCAAAAGTAATGATTTATCACCGTCATTCAGCAAGCAGAAAACCACTGGATTTCTTTACTGCTAACACGAATGCAGATCGCACTGAAGCTTTGACAGATCATTATTTTGGAGATAGCAGCTCATGAGCACTGATGTCATTGAGGCAGGACTTACCTTTTTAATTTTTTCATAACATTTTTTTCTTTTCCTTTCAGTACTGCTAATGTCATTAGTAATTTTCCCAGAGGGGAAATAATGAACAGTAGTAGGGAACATGAACCTCAAATAAATGGAGTGATACCATTTGTAGTACAGAGCCAAGAGTTTGGGAAGGATAGTCCGTAATTTCTGTTTAACAGGTGATAGTATCAGGAACACAAGGGAGATAATGTTTGCAGCAGCTTTTTCTGAACTTCAGAACTAATGGACTATTTTCAGGGGGCTTCAGATAAATCAGTAGCTCTAATGTCTTTTAGCATTAGAAGGATTCTTTTTAGGGCAACAAAACAGAACAAAATAAATCTGAATCATCTTAGTTCCTGCATGGCCCGTCCATACTTCATCTGGTTTCTGGAGTAACCGGAATTGCCCACACTTCTGATCACTACTATGACTTCACAGAGGGTAAAAAGAATACGTAAATCAAGTCAAGAGTTTTAGTTTAAACAGTGAGTTTCCTGACAAATTAGCAACCTCATGCTCAGAGCAGAGGCTCTAAAAGAAAATGACCGTTAACATTTAACTTTAAAGGGATTCAGTTCTCTTTTGAAAAGAAAAGGGGCATGGGGGTGTGGAGTTGCTGTGCAGCTGATTGGACAGATGCTTTTTTTCCTCCTTCAAGCCGTAATTGCATCAGAAAGCTAGTTATGATCTGCCAAAAAAAAATAATAATAATGATATCTCATTGTCCAGGGGAGACTGCAAAACACCTGCCTAGCTGCAGCTTCTGGTAGTTCATACTGTCATCTCTAATCTGACTTGGTCCACATGTTGGAGCTTGTATGAGGTACTGAACAGATGAGCAATAAGTATTCGGTCGTCTCTGTGATCACCAGCCCTTCTCACCTCTCTGCATAAATTATATGGCATACAGCAGCTGGGCACCTCAGTGGGGTTTGTGAGAGGTGGAGCTGGATTCTATGATCCTTATGGGTCCCTTCCAACACAGGATATTCAATGATTCTGTGAGATGTCCTGGCGAAAAAGAGGGACAAAGTATGGAAATGGCATGGAAACAAACGTTCAGTTGATGTCTGTTGGGATGAAGGTCTCAGTGCTGTTCTGCTTTTGAAACTTCCATAGTTTGGCTACAGATCTGCTATTAAGTGAGATTCTCTTTACATTGCCACCTAATGTAGTACTTCCTGTAGTCAGCTCTCTTAGAGCCATTAATTCTTTTAAACACAAATTTCAGAGATGTAACTCACATTTTGCTAGCAGCATCGTTGTCATAGTGCCATGAGAGAGATTTCTTTGTTGCAGCAGCCCCCTGTTAAACCACAGCAATACCATGCTTGCTGTCTGATCCCGTTTCAGGCAAGGAGAACTTGGAGCACTGCCATCTCCTGCCTCTCACTTGGTATTGGTACCATACATTGTCCTCAGACTGTTACTCTGAGAATGGTTTTTACCTCTGGTCCGGCTTGGTGTTGAGCATCACAAGCTATGAGTTTTGATGGTTTTCTGAGCTGTCAGCTGAGGCCAGTCTGTCTGTTACCATAAACTTGACTGATGTTGTATGCTGAAGGGAGAAAGGAGTCGTTTGTATTCTGGGCCAGGATCAGAAAGCTCCCAGGTTTTCTGAAAGTGGTGGTGGCATAACATTTGAAAGTTGCATTGGCACCTGATATATTCTGAGGTCTGTTCCTCAGTGCCGTGGCTCTGGGTGTGTTTTCTCTACCTGTTGCACTCACAAGGTCCTGTCCCCAAAACTGTCATAATGAACTGTTTGAATCTCCATTACAGCACATCCAGTCACGTCAGATCTTGGCTCAAACTGATCATTGCAACCTACCTACCCATGGTTATGTCCTTAAGGATAGTTTCTCTGTCAACAAACTTTGCATATGCAGGAGCACAGGACAGTGGAAAGAAAACAAAGAACTACCCTCTGGATCCCACTTACAGTGTATGAGAAGGATTCCGTTCATTGTGATTGTAAAGGATCCTTTTTTTTGGAATGCAGGAAAGTGGTGAGAGTTTATTTACTTCAGTTCTCTCCTTGAATCCTTAATTCAATATCACATTGAGGTAGAAGGAGCCAATGCTCTGCTGAGGTGAACTTTTCCAAATCTCTCCTTTCAGCACTATTTCCAACCCCTCTTCTTTAGAAGAAAGCCCCTCAGAAAGCCACTGAATTTGCCATCCTGCCACTGGGCTTCTGAAATTAAGGAATTTTACAGCTTACAGTATTTTAGCATAATGTATGATAAATGTACCTTGAGTTGCAAGAATGCATTTTCTTAGCTGTTTTATTGCTTATGGAGAAACAGTATTACAAGGTAAAGGAGTGTTTTCAAAAATAGTAGTTCAAGACTTGACATTCTTTGTAACCCTAGAAGCTTATTTAGTATTCCTTACCACGTAAGTTGCAGTGAAATATTTCAGAAGGCTTCTTAAACTTATTACTGAAGTTTCTTAAACATCTTTGGTGTGTAGAAATGTTCTTATTTTCTGGTATTTGTGGTTTGTAATACAAGTTGTGAGACTTGGTTTTGTCAACGACCAATCACAGTGTTATTCACAGTCCGTATTTTTTTGTACATTTTTATTTTCCTTTTCCAAACAATTGTTACTTAAGGAAATGTTGGCCATGCCTCAATCTGAATGTCTGCTTATTTCCAGGTTAGGAGGGTATAAGTACTACATACCGATCGAAGACACTGGAAACTGGATAGTGCAGCATTATTTGAAATACATACACCAGAGATTCTCTGTGTGAGTGGCTTCAGCTCAACAGTGGGAAAACTGTCTCAATTACAGCAATGGTTTATTACCCAGATTCAGAACGTTCACTGAGTCTATAATTATTTAGGGTATCTGACTTTGCGAATCTTTAGATAAAATTATGTCAATGATCACTTTGTTCTTGAAGTGCATCTACTTCTGTCAAGTTTTATCAAATCACATAGTCAACTTTATAAGCTCTGTTGTGTTTTTAGTTATATCAATTCCATTAGAAAAGGGTGTAGAAGAGCTGCAACTGGGGAAGGAGTTGGGGAAAGATGATTCTCACAGTTAAATATTGCATTGGAAGGCATTTACTTCATAAACTAAGAAAATTATCAGTATTAAATAAGTACAAAAACTAAAAAGCAAAGATACCTGCCTTGTAGTCTAATGTGCATTTGTCTCTCAGTCTCCTTCCTTGCTGTACTGATCATTTGGTACTAGATTTTGGAGAAAATATCTGAGCTGTCTAACAACAAGATTTTCTCATTCCCCATCATATGTTACTTCTGTGATGCAGAAAACGCTGAGTTAACATCAGATTCAATTCCATACCTAGTGTTTTCGTTTGAGTTTTTGCTGTTATGGGTATTCACAAAACGGTATCTTCCTCACTGAAGAGATCTTTCACAACACACTACACAAACTCATGTTGATAACGAGTAATTAAAATATCACAGAGTTAAATGGTTAATTCTTACTGTACTTAATGACACCTGTTGACAGAAGAAACACCCATGTGGCATTCACTAAGTAGAAATCAAATTTTGGCCAAGAAAATTTGCTGGTAGGTACTATATGAATACAAAATTTTGGCAATAAACAGAATGTTGACAAGAAAACATTCTCTACAAATGTAAATTGGGGTGTTCAGTATAACTTCCACCAAGAATTTATTAATCATAAAAGCCTGAGTAACCCATATTTCCACTAGAATACATGGCAGACCTCAGTAGGCTGTCAATCAATTCAATGTTCACAATTAAACTCAAACACCACTTATAAACATTTTCATCTAGGGTACATTTAATGAGTTATTTATTATTTAAACCCATGAAATATTGAAAGCTTATGTCTTCAGAACTCAAATCTATATTGGATTTAGTTACTAATTTAAGTCATCAAATAAAAAAGTTTAGCCTGTGTGTTCTATTCACTTCCTGCTGAAACTTCCTTGCAATCTTTGAATGCGAAAGAAATCCAGGTATAGCATGGATAGAATTTATGTATTTCTGTTAATCCCATATTGTGATTAACAGAAAACTGGAAGAAGCAGTTACTTTTCTCATTCCAGGCTTGTCTTCCAAAGAAGAATCATGTTTCCATAGATCTGATCAAAGAGCTTTTACATAGGGTAAGGATTGTGTTTTCAGTCGAACAGAAGAGCCCACCAAATCACACTGCACTGCTGATAGCTGTGTATTGCAGAGATCATACTGAATAGCTAAAAGAAGCCAGAGAAAAGAGAGGAAAGAAAACAAGAAAATACAGAAAACTAGAGACATAAATGTAAGTGACACAAGAGCAGATAAGGAGAAAATAAACTGAATCAGGAAAGAAGGAAGTGCCCTTCTCTGTCTCTTAGTTTCTCTGACTCCAGAAGCATAAAACCACACTAATAGAGTTTTACATGAAGTCACCCTACGAGGAGCCAGGGTCACCAAGCAGAGAGCCAAGAAGCTTGCCAGGGTTGAGTTGGCAGGGCTGCCTTGCTGCGTGGATAGGGACACTTGCCTCCAGCAAGCTGTACTTCCCAGTTGACTCCTGCAGACGTCCTGGGGAGCTGCCAATCCATTAGCATCATCGTGGGGGGTGTCAGGTGTCTTGTGGTCCCAGTGCGTCCCTGTACCTGGAGGCAGACCAAGATTGTACCAACGTGTGCAACATCAGACCAGTAGGTATCCAGACAGGACTTACTAATGAATGGGAGCAAGTCTAAGCACAGCAACTTTGGGATTGCATCATCTGGCATCAGTGGCTGTTCTGTACATCTGATCTGGCCCCAAAGTTCTGCCTGTTTTTGCATGTATCCCATTGATAAGCCAAACTGGTCCTCACCACCATGGGGAGAGGACGTACAGCAGAAAGAGGAGAAGTATTTAAGCTTGAGTAGGCAGCGATGATGGATGATTCATTTATTAAGGGAGTCACACTTGAGCAAAGCCATTTGTGCAGGGGACTCCTCAGCAGTGTGACTAACAAGTCCACAATCTGGCCCCAAGTGCAAATACACAAGAACTGCCAAGGGTGAGGAGGGACACCGCAAACTGCAGCAAGCCACAGCCATTGTCACCTGCCACCTGTTCAGAGCAGTGCTGGGACATGGTTTCGGCTGCATGTAGGGTTTCAGGACATACCTCTGTTCAGACTTGATGTTCACTGCTCTATCCTGAGCTTACCGTGTCCTTTCCCCACAGAGCAGTATTATACAGCACCTTGTAGCCCTGTGTTGTGTGTATAGCCTGTGCAAGGAGAGCGGCTGCCACAGGGACCAGGGACAGCGAGCGAGGAGGTGGTGGTGGTGCTGAGTCTCTCTCTCTCTCTCTGGGCTGCACTGAGCTGCTGGCTTGGCTTCCCCATTGCTAGGAGGCTGACTGGAAGGTTTCTGCTTGGCGCCTAGTGGGAGAGATCTGCTCGTCAGCGTGCTGGTTAATTAGCTTTTACCGAGAGTGCTGCAGTTACCTGAATCTGCCCAGCTGCAGATGGAGAGGTGGAGATGGAGGGGGGGAAGTGAGTGTGATCACAGGTGTACCCTCCGCTGCCAGTAAAGCGCAGCGAATGAGTAAATTACTGCAATCTTTTGATCGTTGCTCTTATATAGGAGAAGTCAAATGTCAGGAAATGCAGAAACAGGCATCATTTTCCTTTTCTTGCTACAGTATTTTTATTACTTCACCAGCTTTCATCTGTGATGATAGCTTGCAAAGCCTATTTTACAATGTGGAAAGTATTTGAAATGCATTATAAAAATCTATGGATATGCTGCACAGGCATATTTTAAACTCTTAGTATTTCCCTAAAGGCGTACTATTCTACTTTCAGCTTTTTTAAGAATGTGAAGGAAACGATTGCCCATGCTGTTCATCAGACATTTTACAAGGCTTAACTTAAGACAAGGTTAAAAGACAAGATAGATCTTCAAGCAGAAACTGAGATTTTGAAAATGAAGCCTTGCATTTGTTGCAAGGAAAGAACTATTAGACCTAGCAATTAATAGCAAGAAAGAGCAGCTGTATTGTGCATCGGGCTCTCTCAATGATGTCACTGATAAAGCAGTTACATTACACTCGTTTTAATAGCGTACTCACTCAAACCGGCTTAAAAAGAACTATTTTTTTTTGCAAATCAGATGAAAAATCAGTATTATGAGTTCAGTTTGATAATTTTCCAGTGCTATTTTAGATGAAAGCATAATTATTTATCACTTTCTCAGCTTGTAGGGCTCACTCATATATTTCAGTTAAACAGCTCTTGGTAGAGGAATGGTTTCTAAGAATTTACTGTACTTGACATAAGCATCAATACATGGGAAGAATAGATCTGAACATTACTTGGAGTTGATAACTGCCCTCTGTAGAGTGTACTGGAGCCATTTTAGCTGTAACTTACTTTTTGTAGCACATTAATACTGTGCAGTTAGTTTTGCTCCTACATTAGAAGGGCAACAGGGTGAAGCAGTTACTTGTCTGGGCTTCCTCAGCTTAAATTGCATGTGATAGGTGCTGAAATGTAGAGCTCTGAGAGGATGAATACATGCCCAGTAACTGCCTTGAGGGAAATAGAGGTAAGCAGTTGAAGCAAAATGCATTGGAGCTTTTGGTTTCAGCTTTGGGACATGAAAGCTTTTAATGTCATTGCACCACATTGTGCTGGCCAGATTGGAGTATCCAGCGCCTTAGTATGAGAGCACAAAATCAAGCAAGGCTGCAAGAGAACATGCTGCTTCTCTGTTGTCTTTGCTTCCCCGTGTCCAGCTGTACTGATGACAATGGTCATGCTGGCTTGTCTGGGGCCCAGAAGAAAAAGGTGTGCCCAGGGGAGTTTGGTGCCATCTGCAGCGGAGGTTGAAGTAGTTGAGGTTTGGTTTTCATGAGGCATGGGATGCTGAGCTGAGCAGCTCAGCCTGATCTGGTGCTCTTGCACTGCTTGAGGCTGAAGGCAGGGTGAGAGGGAGGGAGCAGCTTACCCTTCCTGGCTGCCAGGCTTGTTCAGGATGCGAGCAGATGTGTGATCAGTGCAGCTGACAGGCTCCGTTCAACCCCATGCGTTTCTCAGAGAGAAAAAAAAGAATATGATCAAACATGGCATCAGTGTTCATTTCCCAGGGAGTCTGGGGAAAAAAAGACTATTAATCACCTCTTTAAAAGTTCATGTAAAAATGTATCAGTATGGAAACATGCTGGATAGACTGGTAGAGCTAATGATACCCTGGTGGCCTCTGATGAGGTATCTTGCATCCAACAGTCAACCTAGGGAGTGCAAAATGATCATTATCCAGTCACCCTTATGATCATCCTTTTATACGCATGAATTATTTACTTAGTACAGGCTACTTACACACTTGTTAATGAAAACCAGCTTTCCCATTGTGAGACCCGTAAGATCCCTTCAGAGTGCGTAATCCTTCTAACAGTGTTTATTTCAGATTCATTATGCCGTATTTTGTGTAATGTAATCTTTCACTGTATAAATACAAGATCCTTCAGAGCAGAATACCTGTGGGAAAGGATTCCTTAATACTGAAACTTTCACTTTTTTTTTAATCTTTTTTTTTTGAGGGAGGAATGGGTGAGTGCTCTGTTTCAAATATTGATGCCCAGAATCTCCAGGAACCCTCAAATTTCATTCAGCTACACTGTTTTGTACGTACTCTTCCATTTTCGGTGCACCTTGCTTCTTTCATCCTCTCTTAGTCTTGCCCACTGTTCTTTGTTCTGTCCTCCACTGTAGGATAATACAGATCCTAAATTAACAGTCTTGACTCCAGAAAAAGACCGCAAGGCTCTATTGTGATACAGATGATCAGCAACATAAATTGCTCATCACTCGCTGTTCGTCACATTTTCTGAAGAGCACCAAAAATAAGACACTTATTTATAAATAGCTTAGCCTGCTAGTTTCCAGTGAAACTGAATTTCGTATCTTCCCACCATTTTGACAGTGCATATAAATATGTAACATGTAGTTATGTGAAAGTTAGCTGTTCCACAATGTCCTCTGTAGGCATTCACAACCCATCCGGGTCCACAGCAAAGGAATAAATGGCAAAATGAGGCTTGTGGGATGCAGTATGTCACATTATTAGCATAAGAAAGATGCCTTGCTTAGAGAATGGGAGCTTGTTGCCCAGATCCTGCTGTTCTTGTATTCCTCCCCACAACTGTACTTTAAGAGGAAAATGATGTAAGAACTCATAACGAATAATACATCTGATAATTACAGACGTTTTTTTCTGCATGAAAAACACCTGAACAAAGATGAACAATAAAGGCATTAGGTATAACTGCATCCTCAGGTCTTCCAAAAATTTATGTAAATGCTTCCTTTACTTCACTGGCTTTGAGTAGGGACTGGTTTGAGATATGGTTTTACTTGCTTGGCTTAGCCACATGATTTTTTTTTCCCATCCAGTCTGATGAGCATGCAAACTGATTTATACTTGGAAACTGAAACTTGCCAATACTGAAAGTGTTAATTTCTGCTGTTCACTTTCTATGAACAGCTGTCCTGGTGCAATTTGATTACTCAAATGAAAGGAAACGTTGAGTACAAGAAGAGCTGTGTGAGTATCTGTAGTTGTTTCTGATGCATTTGCTATCATTAACAAAAGCAAACCAATATATTCAGACTTCCTGTTCTTTTAAGCATGATCTGGCTTTGCTGATGATGAGGAATTAGTCTAACAAATCTGTGGCTTGCTACTGTGATATTAAATCTATATTCACAATTGACCTCAACATGGCTATCAACTTCAACCTTTAATTTTACATGTTTGTACCTTATTTTCACCAGACATTCCCTTTACTTAAGGGTGTAGAAAGCCATTCACTGAATAAGATCAGAGATAATTGAGACAATCCATCTTTTTGTGTATCCTACATAATCTAGTGTTACAAGAGCAAATGCGTGCCTTCCAAGAGCTATGCAAAATTATTGCTTATGATCTTATTAGTGAATAACGACCAACAGGATGGTTTATTATTGTCAGTAAGAGGGGAAGAAATGAGAATTGAATGTGACCGTTGAGCAGAGGACTGTAACAGCAAATCCAGCCTTCTCCAGCTGAAGTTTAAAATTGTGTAGGGAAATACGGTGGGATAAGGTACTGGACAACCAAACATCTTTTGTCAGAAGTTTAGCAGGCTGCAGCTATTTAAATCAGTGTTCCTAAGCACGTACTCAGTCTCCAGTCGGTTGAAGAATGGTCTCCAAATAAACACAGCGTACCTTGCCTGTATTTCAGGAAAGAACCAAAACAACCCTTCCACGGAAGATGCTGCTCCGTGTGTCTCTCCCTGCCTTTTATCCTCGCAGCTGGCTGGCTGTTTCACTCTTGTTTGTTAATAATACATTCTAGTGTTCTGTGCGGTACCACCGAGGGTTTTAAGCAAGGAATTTTGCAGAATATTTTAGATCCCTTGCTCAGAGGAGGCAGTGCAGCCTTCATGTCAATGCAAAATACCAAACTTCAGAGCTTACATTGTTTTCACCTTCTTTAGCTCCATCCCAGGTCACTGAAACACGTAGAAGTATTATTATTTGAAAAACTGACCAAGACTTGCATTCAGGTGCTGGAGTCATGTAAACAGAGAAAAGTGAAAGAGGGAAAAGAAGGGAAAGAACATGTTCCTATTTCTCCGGGAAATATGCTGTTTTTGTGGTTTTAATTATAGGTTCTCTCCCCTGAAGCAGCACTGTTTCCTGCTGCGTCGATCATATGCTCTTGTCAAAATCGTAGGAGCAGTGCTCTGTCATCCCGTCCTTTCAGGTTGTCTGGGGGAATTAGGTGCTTCTCTACAGCACTAGCAGTTGTTCAGAGAGTTACAAAGACTTACTGAGCCAGAACCCACTGATGTGGATTCCTGCTCCCCAGGCATGGTTCACCACCAGGCTGTGCAGAGTCACTGTGCATTGTCTGCATGCAGATAGACAAGAGTGTCTTGTCGGGATTGCTGGGATTAGTGAGACATGACGCTCTCGTATTTTATCACAACTGCTTACCCGTGTCAGATTCCCAGGGTGTGCTTCATTTTCACTGGTTCTTATCCTCTCTGTTAGGAGGATACAATCACCCACTCAAGAAGCAGAAATAGTGCATGACTAACTATGTCATGGAACAAATGATTAGCACTAAGTAGTTTGTGCTAGCTGTTTGCAAACAATCCACGTGCTGACAATTATGCTGCAGCAATTTTGTGAATACCTAACTCTGTGCATTTTGCATAACTCAGGATGGGCTCCTGGATCATTAAATCTGTAACTTTTGCTAAATTCACCAGTACCCTGTTTGGCCATTGTACTGGGAGCGTGGACCACAAAGCATCCTTAGCGAGGGCAGTGGGAGGGATGGTGCCTCCAACATGTTGCAGCTGTGATGTGCGGGTTTATACACCACTGAGTGCCAGGGAGGGCAGCCGCTCGCAGGCGGATCTGCAGAAACAGCAAATGTTTGTGGATTTGCAGTTATGCGAGCCAAGATGCTGATTTGCCCCAGCTGTATCCAGCCCACATACAGAGATCCTGGTCTGGCTGACATGTGTCAGAGCACTTGTTGGGTTCATTAGTGGGAGATGAGGGCCAGCTCATCATCCACCTGCTGACGCTACAGTTAGGGAGCTGACCTAACAAGCGCCTGCTGCTGATGCAAGAGTTTGTGGTGAGCAAGAAGGCATCTCATGTGTTGGTATGGAGCTCAGTGCTGACAAGAGTTTATTGATTCCTTAGGTGCAGAGTATCTGAGAGTATTTTGTTTCATGGAAATGTGCAGCCCTCCTGGATCCTAAAGCACAGAGCTCTTAAAAAATAAATTAAATACCCAACATACTTGGGTAACTGGTATTTTAAAGTAAGTGGTGTCATTGTCAGCTGTCACAAGGCTGTGCAAACCTGACATGACCTGAAGGAGGAGATGCATTATTTTATAAGAGGGGGATATTGAAGTAGTGGAGATTTAAAGGGGCTGCAGCAGAAGGTGAGTTGGTGTCAAAAATGAGATTTGTGAAGCCTTTCTCCTTGTTCCTATGCTTCAAACCATTCTGCCCATCAACAATACCCAGCCTGCTAAATGAGTGCTGTTACTTTCATTTCCTTCTCATAAATGAAGCCAACCCCAGTAACCTGCCACAAAAGCATTTTCCCTTTCTCCCTCAAGAAACAAAAAGGAGCAGTGCAAATATGTTTTTGCTTAATGGGTAGAATGATGACCATCATTTACAATGAAGTACACATGTAATTCCATCACAAAGGCTTGTCCAGATACTCCTCACTATTCTTTCTTTCTGTAAGGGTAAAAAATACAAAGGCTGCTCCAAAAATAATGCTTCTCATTTTATTATGATGGCCCTTGCCATCAGAGGTGGATGATGGTGGTATGGCAGTAGGGGCTGAACCTTCATAACAGTATCCCGTCCCATGTTATTGGCATGTGACAGATGGCAGCAGCAGGGCAGTCTGACAGAATGGTGTCTGACATGGAAGTGTGTATGAAGCAAAGGTGTGTCACTGAATTCCTCCGTGTGGAAAAAATGGCACTCATTGACATTCATCAGCACTTGCGGAACGTTAATGGAGACCAACCAATGGATGTGTGAGCACAGAGAGGTGATGAGTGGTGCATTTCAGCAGTGATGACAGCAACAGTGGGTCACCTCTGCTGGTGCAGATTGTTATGAGTTTGGCATGCAGGCTTTTGTTCATGCTTGTGAAAATACATAGCTCATGGTGATGACTATGTTGAAAATGGTGTTTTGTAGCTGAGGATTTGTTCTATCAGACAGTGTTCTTATGCTCTTTGTATCTGTTGTGGTTTCCATGGTAATAAATAGGATGCATTACTTTTGGAGTTACTACATATATTGAACTTCTCTATCACCACAGGCTTTGGTAGTAAGAGCATTATGCTGAATTACTTTTGTCCATACGCTAGTGAGTTTCTCATTAACAAGAGAAATCTAATATTTCTTTGGCACCATACAGATTTCCAGTTCTTTTTCAACTCTGTGCAGCGCAGTAGCATTCATTTGGATGCATATGCTGAAGGGAGCTGGAAGCTGCAAGTGCCGTTCCATGAGATTTCCAAGGGGGAAAAGCCTGGCTGAGTTTCTCCCTGCCTAAGTCAGTGACACCTTCCATAAAATGAGCTGTGGCCTCCCAAAGCCCCTGGTAATGCATACCAAAGGGAAGAGGCTGTGCATGTGTCTTACATACTTCTCATTTCAAGGCCAGCAGACCCAGACCTCCTGAGACCTCTCCAGTCTTGTTTTGGAGCCACTCTTGCATGACCAAAATAGACCTCAGCTCCGTGTCCTGATGAGCATCCTGGGTTCCATCTGGACACCACCTCAGACATCAGAGCCCATCTTTTCCCATCCTTTGCCTCCAAGTTTGTGAAGAAAGGCTTGTCCTTGAGGAGTCATGCTTGAGGGTGATTTTCAGCCTCACCAGCAGCTGCAGGCTTGTCCTCTGCTGCACATGGAGGGCACAAAAAAACAATTAAAGGAAGACCATAAGGCCGAAAGCTCCCTCCTTGTGATAGAACCATAGGAGTGCAGCAAAGCTCAACGGCCAGGGCCACTGGCAATGACTTGTCCTTGTGGTGCTTTCATACTGATGCAGCAGAAAGAGATCCGGAAGGTAAAGCTGATGAGCTGCTTCTGATGGTGACATGGTGGAACCAGCTCCGCTCACCATGGGCAGAGCCATACAAAGAGACGTATTTATGTGGCCGGTGCCAGCATCTTGTGATGAGTGCCAGCTGTTGTCAAGTGGCGGTGGCAGACAAGTAGTACAAGCCTTCAGAACAGCCAGGTAGTTGCACCAAGAGTGATGTGCTGCATTTCCCAGCGCGTATGGTCGCATATTTATCTTCAGTCTGTGCCCACTATCACATACGACATGTGTAAGGATGACTTAAAGGCTAGAAAGCATCAATTGCCACTGTTCCACTGAATTTGGACTCAGTGCAAAGGAAGGAAAAATTTAAGTCATTCATACTCTACAGTGGTTTACAGTCTCCATGCTGTCACTTTATTGGTGGTCTGACTGTCCATGTTAGGTGCTGGAAGCTGTAATCTGTACAAATATTTATGCACAGTAGAAAGATAATACTACTGTATATGTACTGTCAAGTATTTAGATTAGAACAGAAGAATAGATCACAACAATGAGCTGTAAATATCCACCTGATTACATATTATGAATCATGGTCATGGCTGGTGACTTCTGATGAATTCTCCAAGCCCCACCACGTGTAACCACTGTCTGCTGTGCACACTACCTTTACAGTAACATCTGCCTTTATCACATTATGATTATAGGTCAGTTGTTTACGCACTTGGAATTAATGAAGAAGTCAGAGCATCCAAGTGCTTGGCAGGCATCAGGTCCTGATGAGGCAAGCATCACTGAGTCAGTAAGAGCAGTCCAGAAAGACAGACCAGCGCGCAGTGAGTAGAGCAGTGGTGCTGATGTCCAAAGTACTTAACAGTAACTCATTAAATAAATGTATTTGTTACTTCACACATTCTTTTATCTGTTGAGGCAGCTGTGTCTAGTGTGGATAGAACAGGAATTCTGAGCATTAGATTCTGCTTCTGGCAAGATCTTGGTATATCCTCTAAGATATGTGACTTCTCTTTTTTTTTTCCTTTGTCCCTTCAGATCCCTCTCTGTGCAGAGGGATGTGAAATATTTATCTTGCTGTAAGCTGCAGGACTTCTAGGGCAGAAAGTCACTCCACAAGGGAGAAACCCAGACATGCTGCGGTGTCTGTACCCTGTGCTGCTCACTCATGCACTGTACTTCAGCAGGGCCATCCTTGTCCTGCTGGGAGGAGCTTATGTGCAAAGGGAGCACAAAGCAGGGCAGGGATTTCAAGCAGGATTGCTCTGTTTCTGTATTTGATGTGTAGCCAGGGTATCTTCCTCCTCCTCTTTTACCTCCTGTCTCTCTCTGCCTTGGTAACAGCCCTGTGCAGTCAGTCACACACTTCTGTGGGAGGCTGTTGTGTGCTTGGTTGGAAGCTTAAATGCTTCTGCCTTTGGTGGAGAGGGAGCTCTGGATTGCAGAATCACACCTTGTTTGTCTTCTGCATGACCAGAAGAGAAATTTTCAAAGAGCGTGACAAAGCTGCTAAACTATACACTTGTCTGGCTTTTTGGTGGTGGTGGTGGTGGTGGTGGGTTTTTTTGGTTGTTTTTTTTTTTTTTTTGCTTGTTTGTTTGTTTTATGACAGTGAATTCAGTATTGAGGGAAAAAAATGAAAGTAAATATAAATCACTGAGCTTCGCTGCATTTTCAGAAGTCACACTTTCATCTCCTATTGAAGGAATGTAAATCCACAGCCCAGAAGCCAACAAACATGGAATCACAGAATGGGTTGGATTGGAAGTGACCTCAAAGCCCATTCATCTCCAGCCCCCACCTGTGGGCTGGTTGCCATCCACCAGATCAGGCTGCCCAGGGCCCCATCCAACCTGGCCTTGAGCACTGCAAGGGGTGGGGCACCCACAGCTCCCTGGGCAGCTGTGCCAGGTCCTCACCACCTTCTGAGTAAAGAATTTCTTCCTAACATCTCACCTAAATCGCCCCTCTTTTAATTTAAAGCTATCCTCCTTGTCCTATCACTACCAGACCATGCAAAAAATGGTCTCCCTCCTGTTTATAAGCTCCACTCAAGAACTGGAGGGCTGCAGTGAGGTCTCCCCATAGCCTTCTCTTCTCCAGGCTGAACAAGCCCAGCTCCCACAGCCTGTCTTCATAGGAGAGGTGCTCCAGCATCATCTTTGATCATCTTTGTAACCCTCCTCTGGAGCCACTCCAACAGCTCCACATCTTCCCTGTGCTGGGGGCCCCAGACCTGGATGCAGTACTCCAGATGGGGCCTCACAAGGGCAGAGCAGAGCAGGACAATCCCCTCCCTCTCCCTGCTGCCACCCCTCTGTTGATGCAGCCCAGGATACTGTTGGCCTTCTGGGCTGCAGGTGCACACTGCTGGCTCATGTCCAGCTTTTCATCCACCAAGACCCCCAGTTTGTAGAGCTGCTCTCAGTGAGTTCTTCTCCCATTCTGTATATGTCACGCCTCCATCTTGCTCATGAAGTCATTGCTGGCTTTGGCTGACATGTCTCCCACTGACATTTCTTCTGCTGCTCAGATGGCAGAGCCCTACCATGCACTCAGGGGCACCTGCAGGGATGCAACCCAGCTGGCTGCCTGGCAGTGTGCCCTCAGGCGAGCAGGAGGTGCCCCCTGACTGGCACCCAGTGTGCCACCCCCTGTGCCTCCCCACTACTTGTGGCCCCTGGCATTGCTCAGCCCCCGTGCTCGCTTTGGTGGGGGGAGGAAAGAAATCTGGCAGAGGGGAGGGCTGGGGTGTTCCCATGGAAATCTCTGCATCTAGCGAAAAAGATAAATCTGCAGGATTTGTTTTTTAGAAGAGTTGCTTGGTATAGTTTTTTCCTTCTCGCCCCCTTCCCCTAAGAGCTTATTATAAGTCTTTCTAATTTCCCAGCTTTCTAATTAAATCCTTGGTGTATTAAATAAGAAACCTCAAGCAGAGATTTTTAAATGCTATTCCTGATTTTAAGCCAAGCAAGTACACACAGAATTCACCTTAGAGCCATGATTTACATGTCTAGCCTCATAAAGATGAACTACTAACTTAATTCACCCTGGCCTCTTTTAATGGAGTTAAAGAGATCAGTCTTTGCAAGCTTAATTCTCAGCTTTCCTTCATACAAAAAATCAATATGGAGTAAAATGCACCTGCAGGTGAAATTAATCCTGTGCAACATGCTCAGAACAAGGCCCAGCACAGAGGATCGATGGTGAGCTGGTGCATAAAATCATAGAATCGTTAAGGTTGGAAAAGACCCCTAAGATCATCAAATCGAAGCACCAACCCATCCCCACTGTGCCCACTAGCCATGTCCCTCAATGCCACATCTGCACATTTCTTGAGGAACCAGGTCGGGGTTCATTTCTCCCACTGTACTTTGCCATGAATCCTTCAGTGACTACTCCATGCATAGCACCGCAGCACCAGGGACATGAAGAGGTACAGGTGCTAACCTGTGGTTGTCAGTGTGCTGGAGGAGCAGCGTCCAGCACCCTGGTTGCCTCCAAGGCATGGCCTGAGGAAGAACAGGAAAGGCTTTCTGGATGGATTGCCACCTCCTTCTGCATTCATTTCCAAGAACAAATAGCTTAACTTTGCTGGGCTGCAAACACCGAGTAGGGCTGCAGAGCCTGATGGCAGGCTTGTTGTCGTCTGTAAAAATAATGAGACACAGTACGCAGCTCCTGGAAGCACCAGGAATGCAAATGTGCGGGGTGCATTGGAGACATTTCTAAGCCAGGCTGGAATTGGACCAGTGGGTGGAAAAGGTGCTCCAGTTTTTGTTCTTGCTGCTGGTGTTAATGGTGAATAAAATCTAATTGGATAAAGTGCTGTGTGGGTACATGGGGTACTTATCAGCAAGGATAATAGCAGCTTTTGTAGAATGAGATCAAACTTCTTTTACCTTCATAGCCAGAACCAGCCTTCTCTGCATTCACTGCCCTCATATTCTGTGTTTTCTCCTGGAATTCATTTATTTTTGTTCTGTGAGAATTTTGCTTGTGCCTAAAAAGCCAGGTCATACTGAAAGCAAACTCGCCGCTTCATGTGCTTGTGGAAAAGTACCATTTTCTTGTGAAACACTGCAGAGAGCCTATCTTGCTGTTGGGAAGATGGCATCTGCTGTAACCAGGCAAGGGTGGGAATGCCATTGCAAGAATTCTTCTCACAGGGGAGGCTGGCAAAGGTAGTGTGCCAAAGAGCACAGTGAGGAACAGCGCTTGGCAACGTGCATCATAATTACAGCCTTGGTTGCCAAATTCTCTGTCAACTTTCACGTTGTGTTAATGGTAGTCCTCAAGAGCAAGGCATTAGAGCAAACACTGTGTGCAATTAGCGTGAGCTATGGAAATATGCAAAGCCAGGAATTTACTGTTAGTCTAATTAAAGTCCTAGCAGTCTAATCAAAGTAGTGTTATTGGTCCCGCTGCAAAGATACTTACAGACAAATTATCCAAATAGAACAGCTCATTCTCAGCAATGACATAGTTCAGGTTATTGTATGTGCACTTCTGCTATCTCTTTTCACACCTTTCTCAGCACCTTTCCATTCATCTCTGGGTCCTGAGGTCAATATCACAAATCTCCTTTAGGGAAAAGAGCACATGCATTTGTCTTTTCAAGGGGTTGATAAAGGGAAGTAAATGGGTGTCTGCCAATTAGGATATTGTATTAGTATTATGTTGGTGGTGGGAGGCTGTTTCTCCCTTGAGCTTCCTTTTGGTTATTTTTATTTGTTTGCTAATGTTGTCTGCGCATCCGCTGTGTTTGGTGCCAGTTTCTCATTCATTCACAGTTCCACCTTATCTGCACATCTGTTGTATGTGTACAATGGATACCTGTTCTTTGCTCTCTCTAAAGCAAGTTTTACTCAGCTCCCAGAGGAGTAATCTCTTAGTGACCTTAACTGAGCATTGGTGAGTTGTGATTTTCGTCCCTGACGCCATCCTGTGCTTGCAGTCTGCTGTCATCCTGTGATAGTGCTTACTGGGGTCCTTGATACAGCCTCTCCTTGTTTTTTTTTCAGCAGCCTTTAAGGTGTGATTTCTTCATAAATCAACTGACATTTTATTATGGTAGCCTTATCTAGAGTTGCTAGTAATCACTCTAAAAGAAGAGTAAAAAGTGTTCCTCCATTCAGAGACACTCATGGAGTGCTCTGCTAGCCTCCTAAACCATTATCTTCAAGGTAAGACTGCATTTCCAGTGAGCTATGAGAATTGCTTTACAGCAACCTGGCCTTCCTCAGCTGCACCTCAGGTATTAGGAGGACCAGGACACAGGAGGCAGGTCTGTAACTTTACAGCCTCAAAGTGCATGCACTGTACTCTCCCTGGTGCTAACATGGTTTTGGCTCTGCTGATGGCATCACTGCTGGACACCCAGCTATTCTGGCTGCGCCAGAATACTCCACGTTGCTTTAAGAAGTAAATAATTTTTACTACATGTTGCTTTCAAACTTCCATGCTTGCAGTGCTGTTCAGACAAAATCCTGAAAGATGTGCCTCTGTGGAACTGCCCCCGTAATTTGCATCCTTTGCAAGAGTGAAAAACCTGTAGCAGGGTGGCTGCAGCACAAACACCTGATGAGAAATACTGTGCACAGAAAGAGCAGCCTCGATGAGGTCAGCTGTAAGAAAAAGTGGGAAATCACACTGCAAACAAAGCCTGAGGTAGAGCTGGCAAAGATTGCCATGCGCTTGATGGTGCGTCCTCATCTGCATGGCACAGCTGGATTCTGTAACAGTGCTGAACTTAGAGAAAACAATGCCATGCTGTAATGAATTGTCCATTGTGGCTAATACTTGCATTTAATATCCTCTGGCATCTTTTATCCAAATGTTTACAAGGGCTTTGCAGATGCTGATTATGAATCACATCTTCTTTCCACGAAAAGGAGGGTTCCTCAGATAACTGTTGAGGCAAGGAAGGAACAAGTAATCATCTACCTAATGCCATGAATTAATGGCCAAGTTAAGAGCAGGCAGTAATAATTTGAATTCTCTGCAAGGAGCGTAGGCTTTAAAAGCAAGCAAATACCTTATCTCCCACATTTCTGTCTCCCACCTACATTAGTAGAGCATTTGGGAGCCAGTGTTGCAGACAAGGAGCCAGCCGCCTTTCTCCCATGCGGAGCATACCACAGACTAGAGGTGATCTTCTAGAGCACTGCATTGGCATTTTAATGATGGGGGAAAGCCTGTTATGGAGAATTAGTGCAACTCCCCCTGATCTGCTTGTGTTATCAATCATCTGTCTTCTAACAGTAATGACATGTTTTAGGGAAGGAAAAACTATTTCGGCTCTTGGCATCCGTATGAAATATTCTCTGTTGAACTTTAAATGTTGGTCTTTTCCCCTCCGGAGCAAAGAACACCTTGAAGTTTTTGAAGTAGTATTACTTACAATAATTTATAAATGGCCATGAAGATAAATAATGGGTCTTTCTTTCCAAGAACATCTGAATGTTCTTATTTTATACTGCCTGTTTGACCTTGTAGAGAGCTGTACTTATTCAGATTAGTTTGAAGTTTTTGTATGTAGTCATTAGAGATGTTAAGCAACCCCAATTCATGACTGTCTGGTCGAACAAGAGAAATCATTCTGAGGACAAACTCAGACAATCCTTAAATTAATCTTTTTTGTTGTTGTTGTTTCTTTTTAAATCAACAGTTAGTGCCTTGTTAGGATCTGCTGATAAGGATTGCCTGGACAGTTGCCAGGCTTCTTTTGCTGTAAGAATAAGAACAGCTTTAGCTAGTCTGAACTGGCTTTTCTCTCTCAGAAGCTTTGGAACTGTCTGCAAAAAATAGCCTTTCTTCGGGGATCTGCCCTGTTTCAAATTGTACTCTTGTTCAAACAGGTGTATATGTGGAGAGAGAAGATGTGCAAGACGATAAAAGAGAATTTTAGTAAAGTCATCCTCCTCTTCTTGGGCCAATGCAGGAGAAATTATTTGCTTGACAGGGGCTTGTTTTACATAGATGAATAGTCCTAATCATCTAGGTCTGGGATTTTCTTCCCCAGAGAAGCAAAAGATGGGATTATTCTTCTGTTTAAATAGCAGAAGAAATTGGTATTTTTAATCATGCTGATGCTGTGTAAGTAGATGTTTAAGTGTTTTTCTGGATGAAGGCCTGGAGGCTGAATGTAACACTTAGTAATGTCCATGAAAAGCCTTAGGGGGTTTAGCTGGGGCTGGAAAAAGGCCAGAAGCATTACACCACGGTTCCAGCATTTGATACCAAAGGCATGCTGGGCTCTTTGGACTAATGAGTGAGGCGCAGAAATGAAATTTCCGTGGCTGAAGGTATGGAGAGCTCTGAGCTCCCCTTCTCACTGCGTGGTGTGAGGCCATCAGTGACCCTGGTGAAGGGAGAAGTGCTCACACTGTCCTAACTCCTCACCTATCTCCTGAATGCACCAGCAGCCACTCTCTGGCTGGTTGGGCAAACACTGGGACTTATCCATCCAGAGCCCTTCCTGCACTCCAACAGCAACCAACACAAAATCCTCTACAAAGCACTGCAGTTTCAGCAGCAAGGCAGCTATCAAAGAAAAAAAAAATATTTCACAGCATCTTTCTTTTTGGCATGAAAAGAAAAAAGCAATAGGTAGGCACTTAGTCTGTAGGGAACTGGGTTTTAAGCCTAAACTTTTGTCGTTTCAACCATGGAAGAAAGAGCTTCTCAGGTTTTGAAGCTCCAGCATCAGCTTGCTCACAGCTGCCATTTAGCTCTGTTTGTAAAGCTGTGAGTCCCCACAGCTGCACTGAAAGCCAGAAGGCTTTTTTTTTTCGTTCAGCAGAGGTTTCTCTGATGTAATTATATAACTTGTTTTCTCTTTTGTTTCTTATCATAAATATACATTTGAACACTGCCTTTGCCCCTCAGAATCAGGGGAATAATATTTTCAGTGTATTATTTACTTTTACAGTTAGCAAAAATTATTCACATACGTGCTTTTAACTCTCCTAATGAATCTATCATAATGTCAAATAAAATGTCACCGTGGCCATGTGTAATTAGCATTACAAATTTGGTTGAAGAGTTAAATGGTCAGATCCTGCAGGGTGTAAGTCAGTCTAGCTCCAGGCATTGATTATGTTCACAAGATTTTCCTTTACTGAGAATGGCGATACAGATGTCTGAAACAAAGCCTTGAAAAAGATCTCACTGATGAAATGCAAATAATCTATTGGGTGTTAAGTGAACCTGCTATCTCAAGTATCTCAGGCAATGAAACTAAAAATCGCTCTGTTTGCGGTACAGAAAAAAAATAAGTAGTTCTTGTCTCTTTTTGTGTAGAGAACTGAAATACATCAAACCATGTAGAGTTTAGTGTTTCATGATTGGCTTGGTCTGAAGCCCACGGGAAGTCAGTGGAAAGACTGTCAGTACATGATCCAAAGGTGATTAATCAGAAAATGAGTATTCTAGGCTCATTAGTTACCCAGAAAAAGTTGAAGTCAAGTCATCATGACTGGTTTATAAAACATGAGCTAATTACGTGCAGTAAGAAATTAAGACTTCATAAACATTGAAAATGCTTTTGGTAGTTGAGACTTCATAAATACAAACACATCATTAAAAATAAATTCCAATTAACATTATTCAAATGAGTTTTAATTTTCTGTGTAATGTAGAGAAAAATTGATGCAAGTCGTTCCACCTTTAATGGCAGCTTAAAGTAAAATTGAAACGAAGCAATTGATTTTCCATACAAAAATTAATTGACAGTTAAACAGTCAAAATTTACTAATTTCCAAAGTCACGTAATAAAGGTGTCTGCCTAAGAATTTTGATAAGGATGGATGGGCACAGTTCAATGCACTGATATTATCTCATAAATCTTCTGTTTCCTGTTAAGCAAAAAGTTATACACATCTAAATTATCATTTAAATTGTCAGAAGCCTTTGCTCTGAAATTATGCAGCCTCGGTGATTGCTACTGAATCATTAAAAAGGCAGGTTTTGGAAGTTCTTCATTAAAAAGCAGTAATTTTTTATTTTATAGAAAAATGAATCATCAGAAATACATAAAAGCTCATTAGAGACAGTATTCTGACATGTGACTTCATTTGTGTAATTTTTTAGCCCGCTAGGTTCAATTGCATCCTACAAATGATAAATAAAGCTTTCAAAATAAAATTAAGAAGGTATTAAATCCAAATATCTCCAAACATCACTGCATCATTTTTTGAAAGGTTCTTCTTTTGCATACAAAAAAAAGTAAGGTCAACCAGCATTTCTGGAGATGAACCCTGTAGTTGGCTGTGTTGTGAGCCGACCTGGCCCATCGAGTATCCCTATGCTGAATTCCAAACGCAGAGCAGACATTAACTGCTAGTAAAACAACGTTTCCTGTTGATTCCCAGTATCAGCAGGATTGTTTGCATGGTGGGCTGAGGACTGGCTGAAAGTTAAGCAGAACACAAATGCCTTCTAACTGATAATTCAATGTATCACTGTACCGGAAAAGTTCTAAGGATGAGTTTGTAGTCAGTTCCCTTCAAATTACCATTTGATCCTGATATACTTCATGCTACTTTTTCAGGGCTTAAAGTTTACCTTTCAGGCATGCTAACAAGGAAATAAGCAATTAATCACAGTGCTTCTAATTGCTTGTGTAGATGTACCTGCTGACTATAGAAAAAGACAACTAAAACATGTCAAGAACCTCTTAAAAACATGTTTGGTTTAAACAGGTCATAATAATTCATATCCCCTCAGTGAATCATAGAATCACAGAACTGTTTGAGTTGAAAGGGAGCCTTAAAGGCCATCTCGTCTAACTCTCCTGCAATGAACAGGGACATCTATAGCTAGATCAGGGTGCTCAGAGCCCTGTCCAGCCTGACCTTGAGTGAAGAAGTATCTCAAGGCAAGAACATCTAAGTATTTTCACATAAGAAAGGGACCACTCTTAGAACTCCTCGGGACTAAACCTTTGGCTGCACTACTATGAAAGAGTCCATCTTCCACCTGAGATTACCCACAAGTGCAGTGGAGCTCGTCTTCATCTGCACTGCTGAGTAAAATTATTTCTAGTTTTCTAGCCCCAAAGGACAGTTTCTTTATATGCGCTCAGTGCTCTGTTTCCTGTGGATACAGTGTGATCCTCAGTGACCCTAACATGTAATTTTCCCCTGTTGTGTACCTTTTTTGCTTCAAAAGTGTTTTGATACTGGTGCTTGAAGAATTGTGCTGTGGACAGGAAGAAATCTTAGATAATGTGAAACAGTGCATTAGCACTGTGTTTAGTGTGGGGACATATAGGTCTAGAGATATCTGAACCTGCTGGGTAAGATGGAGCACCAGTTCTCATGCACTTACCCATACTGCCTACTGGGAATAATCCCCCAAACTGGAACCCACACTGCCAGTGTAAGGCATCAAGGAGAGCTAATTGTCATGGGCCGAACCCGGACTAGGGACAAATCACAAAGTGCAAATGGTCTTGTTTGTTTCCTGGAGTAGCTTTTTTTTCCGAAGTATGGATACAGATATTCTTGCTAACTTCTATCAGTCATCGGTACAGGGTTGTTTTTCTGTGTCCAATAGATTTTTTTTTATACCTGCATGTACACTGTAATAGCTGTAAAGCTATGATTGAGATGCTATGCTTCTGAATGTACCAGAGAATTTTGATCTTCCTGGTACAGTATGTTCAGGTTGTATGTTATCATTTATATGTGCAAAATGTTCCATTTATATTGAATAACTTACTTCTAAACTAAAAAATTAACTAAGTTGACAGGCTTGCAAGGTTGTTTGGAGGCCCATCATTTTGTAAGAAGTAACCAGACTTTATCTTGGGCAGAGGACACAAGGAAAACTTTCTATTCCCTTCTATTTCAGCTGAGAGACAAACTAGAGTTAATTTATTGTATAAGCTCATAATTTTAGCCAGAAAAGTTTGTCTTAATTGAGTTTTCAGACATTAATTTATTCAAATCAGCTTCCCAAATCCAGGTATTATGTGCAAAGCTTTTTTCTGTGCTAATCATGTATTTTAATTAATAGGCTGTGTTTAGCATAGTGCTCACAGAGTCTGCACAGCTTAGCTTCTTGTGCATTCAGTAACTTGTCCTTTATCAAAGAGTCAATCCTCTTGTGCTTTATTGGCAGTACATGATGTGCATTGATTGTGGACATTGATCTATTCAATTAGCTTATTTATGTGTCTGTGTGAAAACAAGTCAGTGGTACCAAAACCAAGAGGTAACAAAGGAGCTGAGAGCTTCTTCAATTAAAGTATTCTCTCAATCAAGCTCTGAATTTAAATGATCTGCTCAGGAAAACGCATGATGAGTTCATGTAGCTACAAATTAACACAATGAAAGCTTGCTGCTTTTAAATGGTGTTTAGTTCTTTAGTTTGTTCGTTTGGGGTGTTTTTTTGTTTGGTTGGTTTTTTATTTGCCGCATTCTACCTCTTATATCTAAAGTGGAGAGCCAGGGTTTCATTTTAGTGCATTTCTGATTATTTCGAATTTAGAATGACATTTCTAAGATCCGTGCAAGCTGGAGCCTGTAATGAGCACTAAAATACTGCTAAAATCAAAAAACAACATTTTATACTAGCTTTAAACAGAGAAAAGGTTGTATCCCTCTCATATATAATACATGTTGTCTCCCTAAAATGTAAGAGCATGAGGAACAGACCTGAAGGGCTTAGTGACTTAGGAATGGATAGAAAGATTATGAAATTCAGGAACCTGTGTAGGATAATATATAATTTGAGGGGGCATGAATACCAGCAAATGTTGACATGAAGTCACAACAAAGATCTTACAAGCCAAATCAAATCCTGTAACTGACTTCATAACTGACTTCATAGTAAAGCTATACCGAGGACTGTCAGCTTCTGAGCTGAAACCAAGCGGATAAATTAACCTCACATCCTCCCTCCTTTCCTGGAAAAGATACAGCAAAAGGCAGTGTTGTTGGGAAATGTAACTGGTTACATTCTATTCTATTATCAGTGATATAACAAATATTAGTATGGAATGCCCATTTATCAAGTATTTTCCAACTCAGCACAGAATGTGCACACCTTAGCCTTTTGCACATTCAATAACTTGCCCTTTACCAAGGAATCAATCTTCTCAAGTTTTATTAGCAGTACATGATGTGCATCTGTTGTCAGTGATGATCTGTTTCATTAGCTTGCTCATGTGTCTATGTAGGAAAAGTCCACTACTACCCTCCTCCCCCCCCAAAAAAAAACACAAAAAAACCTGAGAGTTCTTTTTTGTCTTCATTTCCTTTTTAACAAAGCACTTGACAGTGTTCATTGAATTTAAGCATCACTGCTGTGATTGAATACAAATAATAGTCTTACTTTCTCATATGCTCTGTTAGAAGAAAATGGAATTCAGTGATTGAGAATGCCAAGAAATCCAAAAGTACAAATGGATTTAAAGAAATACAAATTATTGGAACAGACTCTTTGATGATTGTTGAAGTTGACTCAAATTCTAGCCCAGGAAGCCCTTGACTCACTGTCTGTATAAGTTGGGTAGGTCTAAGTTTCCCAATTTCTCACACCATTACCTAGATCAACAAGTGATTACTTTGAACAACATGACTGAACATGTAATCCTCACATAAAAATTAAGAAAATGCGTTAACTTTGGTTCCAGCTTATTTCTAATTAAAATATTTTGTATTTTTAACTACAGAATCCCCTCCACCTGCAAATGAGTTTAGAAAACTCATTGAGCTCTGATGCTGATGTCACATTCTCAATCCTTGCAATGAACAACTGGTACAATTTCAGCTTAATGGTATGCCAGGAGGAGTGGAACATCACGGATTTTCTCTTCCTCACACAACAGAGCTCCAAGTTCCACCTGGGATCCATTATAAACATCACAGCAAATCTCACTTCAACCAGTGACCTTCTGAACTACCTACAGTTTTACCTGGAAAGCATCAAAGACACAACATCTACCATGGTCATGTTTGGATGTGACATGGAAAAAACAAGGAGAATTTTTGAAATAACCACCCGATTTGGTGTGATGCCTCCAGAACTTCACTGGATTATTGGGGATTCACAGAACGTGGAAGAACTGAGGACAGAAGGTTTGCCACTCGGTCTCATTGCTCATGGCAAGACAACACAGTCTGTCTTTGAGCATTACGTGCAGGATGCAATGGAGCTGGTAGCAAGAGCTGTAGCAGCAGCCACCATGATTCAGCCTGAACTAGCTCTTATTCCAAGTACAATGAATTGCATGGACACAGATGAAAAAAATATAACCTCAGGACAGTATTTGTCAAAGTAAGTTTCTTGTTCTTGTTGCTGTTTGTAGCTAGCATTTGTGGTACCAAATAACATCTTAATTTTCTTTCCCTTCCCAGCCATTCCTAATGGTGTGGCCAATAATGCTATTAACCCTTACTAATACATGCATCTGATTCAGTAGTTCTTCCTGCTTCATTACTTATGGAGAAATAATGAAACTTAAACTTAGCCATAGAGGGAAATGAGGGAAATGAGGCCAGTTGTGGAAAAAAGATCCTGTTCCACAGAAGCAGAGATAGTATAGTGAGTGTGTAGGCTCAGCTACAGCCTAAGCTCTGAAAGTATCTTGTAATTATGTCTTTGTGGGAGAAGTCAAATTCTCTCAGCTTTTGAGATACCTGAGAGAACGCAAAACACAAAAAGAGTATTTGTGCTACCAAAGTAATCGGTATAAAAGCAGATGTATGTTTTCAGGCCCTTGCTAGTATGCTTCCATGCGTCAGGAATAAACAAACAAAAAAACCCTTGACCATTTCAGACACCACTACTGCAAGCTGAGAGCTCTCAAAGCTACAAGAAGTGCTAGAAGCACTCTGTAGGGTGGTATGGGAAGCTCCTCTTTCAGCTTATAAAACTATTCCTGTAGAACAGTTATTCCCAAAACCACCTGGAAATTAATGTCTACACATATTTGGGGCTTTAGCGTATGAGAAAGATGCATGGTTCCTTTTAAAAAGAAACAAACAAGTCCTTGTTACATGTGTGAAATCATCAGCTGTTTTACATTCAGTGACTGCTGCATGTTTTTATGCCATTACATCTGGTTTTTAGCCTACAGATTTTAATGGATGGGGTTAGGGTAAGAGTTCTTGAGCCAAATGTTTGAGTGTTACAAACAATATTTTGAGGATTGAGGAAGAGTCAAAGAGAAACAAAAGCAACATCAAAACACTTTTATGTATTCCTGCATAACATTTCTTCATCTTTCTCTTCGAAAAACTTGTAGCTCTTACATGATCCACATTGACTGCTGTTGTCAGGTTGTCGTATTTTTCACATCTATGAAATGTCTTGTCCCTTCATCTTGATAAAGATACTGTAAAAGGCAAAAAAAGGTTCAGAAGGTAGGGAGAAATCTGTCCTTAGAAGGAATGACTTGAATAGGCTGGGGAAAGAGACAGTTTATGGGGAATGTGATAAAGATGTACAAAATCGCAAGTGAAATGGAGGGAGCAGAAAGAGATAAATCATTCATTGTCTTTTTGCCTAAAAGAAACAAGGGAGATGAAGTCAACAAGGTTCAAAACAAAACAAAAGCAGCGCTTCATACCGCAGCACAGTGGTAGAGTACAGTACGGAGAGTACATCTGTAAAATTTCTGTCGTAACTTCAACTAATACTAGCATTTTAAGTGAGTTCAAGAGGAGGGCTGAATGAAGTGCCTGCAGGAGAATTCAGAGGGAGCAGCACCACACTGACAAATCACAGCAGCTTCTGGAAGTGCCTGGAACTCAAAATGGTTGAGAACTGTCAGATCATTAGGAGAAAATGTCATACGCTTGGCCTGCTTTTCCCTAGGTACCTGCTGGTGGACTGTATTGAAGAGAACATGCTAGATAAACCCTTGGCCTGAATCACTGCAGTGCGAAATGTGTAAGTGAGGCAGGTACCTGATGGCCAATCCTTACGTATTTGAGTTAGCAGCGCAACTATTAATTCATACTGATAACAGTGATTTCTGAGTCACGAAGCACCGATGGGTGGCTTAATTGTGACCAGAGCAGAGACAAAACTTCCGTCTGGTGAGTAAGTGAGTATTTACTGACGTGGGTCTTTTTCTGCCTGAGAGCCCATCTGTCTTGATATGCTGTCTTGGAGCTGTGGTGACTGGGGATGGAGAGATGCAGAGACATGAGCATTGCCTCCACAGCTGCAGCACACAGAGTAACAGCACATCCACGGCGGGCACACCAGGTCCAGGGCTTTCACTGCACTTGTGCACTGACTCTGCAGACGTTTTAGTGACACCCAAGGGCAGCACGGCTGTGAACAAGGCCACTGTCTGGTCCATGACAAAGCAGGCTTTTATCGATATGAGTATGGAAATGAAGGAACACACACTTGCTGTTGTAAATCTCCATCCTTAATTCCTCCTACAACGAGGCTGATTCTCAGATCTGTTCCTGTTGCTCCTGAGAGCATCCTTGTTGCCAGAATAAGATACTAAAATTTAAGAGCTTCATCTTTTCTTACAGCCTAAACTAGTCTTACAGCTTTAATTTGCCTTGGGTAATTTCTCCGGCCTGCTATTTGTCTGCCTGTTCTGGCTCTTGCTTCTGATAGTTTTTCCAAGACGGATACAGAATGGCCAAACCATTGAGACTGAGTGAAAGTGAAATCATTAAATTAAGTCATTCTACAAAGATGTCTTTACTAGAGTATGGTAACAACCAGTTCTTAGAACAAAGCACAATAATAAAAACAGGAAGAAAGCTGAAAAGGACAAGTGGCACACTTGGGACTTCTTGGTCAAACTGAGTAATGCTAGTAAAACGTAGAGACAGCTATCACAGTCTGTCAGTGCAATCATCAGCTCACAGACATTGACACATCCCAGAATTAATTCACTGAGGATCTGTCTCTTCGCCTTCTGAAATCTATACCCATCTTTCTCTGTGATCCTGTCCATAGGCCTACGGAAAAGGATCAGCTCAGTATATCAATAATATTATCAGATGTATATCAGATATTTCCATTGTGTCTGTGTGATACTTGAAGATTTCACACTAGAGGCTGCTGGTCTAAATAATGTAGTCAGGTCTTCTCATCTGTTTTTTAAAGTGACTGAGTTCTGCTGTGAAGATGCTGGCATGAGTTTCACTGCTGCTGCACACAGCATATGCAGAAGATTAGGAGCCAGAGCCACTCACAACTTTTACAAAGTGTTGTTAAAATGTATCTCCCACATGATTCCCCTCATTTATTTTGATTAATGTCCTGTCACTACCAAAAATATGGAACATGCAAATGAGCTGCAAAAGTAAGCTTCTACCTCGAGAAGGTAGCAAAGTCATATGTTTAAATGCTACTAAATCTCTCAGGTAAATGCTTCTAACACAATTCAACTATAGGACAGGTAGAGTGCTTGGTTCATTCTCATGGGCATGCTTATTTCTACAGTGAAAGTCAGAGAACACAGTGCGTAAATTTAACTGTTCTCATTCTACCCGTAGAAAATAAATCTAACGCATTATTCCGTAGCTTCATCTACTCCCAAAACTCCAGGTTCACAGCTTTCTAATATTCAGGTTGTGCTGCAATGGAAATTTGGGGCCAAATCCATCAGAACTTTGCTAATTTATTCCTCTTAGGAATATGTGCCTCTCAAATTTGGCATTTCGTGAGTTGTTAACACTATTTTCCCCACTGCTTCTTACATAATGTTGTGCACAGACACATCTATGCCTTCAATTATTGCCATAGTGATAACCTCAGCATACAAGTCCATCAATGCATGTAAGGAAGAGTGCAAGAAAAGAGATAGAAAACAGATAAGTTCATGGTTATGTAAACCTTCCTTTAGTGCTTGGCATTGCCTTCCTCTGTAGCTGTTGTCTTGATGATGTTTACATATACAAACATGGATGGGCGCTGTCAAATGGAAAAGCATCCTGGGAAGAAAGCACCAGTCAATCAGTGGCAGCCACCACTGTAACTTAATGAACTTATGGTAACATTTAGATAACACTAGACTAAGTGGAAGAGAATTTTTAAAATGTGATCCACAATCATGCATCAGGCCTGTATATAAACATCTGTGTGTATTTCTTGGCATAATTCTTAGACTCGGATAACACTTGTACAGACCCATTGTTTTTTACAGCGTTGGCTGTAACATGTTGGGTTGTGTCATCTTTTGAGTTGACGGACTAGATGATCTCAGTGGTTTTTTCTAGCCTTAATGATTCTGTGACTTTAAGGTCTTTCTCCAAACTTAACACACAATAGACTGCTTAAGAGGAGTTTTGAAGCCATTACAGAAAAGGCTCTCACACATGCAGCTATACTCAAGCTGTATAATTTAGTTTCTTAAATTTGTTCTTTACTGAGGACAAATACTAGTGTGATCTGGACACACGCAGAGTTTTTACTGCCGAAGATACATGAAAATTTATCAGATTTCATCAGTGCATGCACAGACGCTGCAGGTTTATCCTTCTTGAATCAATTTAAGGTTAGTTTTTTCTTCCCCTGTAGCTATTGATAAACAATTAACACAACTTAAAGTTTATGTCTTGTCTGTTGAGGCTGCAGTGACAGCTGTACCCTTTATACTTCTTTCAATACTTGTTTTCATCTAATTCTCAGAGCTGTTATGACGTGTTACATTCTACTATGACAGCTAAATAGTCTGTCATCTGAATGCCTCTTACTGAAAAATATGTGCTTCACTTACCTTACACCATATTAGCAGCAATATAACTCAGTTGTTTTTAATGGAATCATTCTACCAAGACTTTTACAGTCGTAACAGGGTGCCTCTACAGTCCCTGCAAAATGCGCAGTAGCTTTCTCATTAACAGAGAGCAGTTCAGCTGGTCATGTTCCCACTCACTTCCCTGCTCCCATATCTGTATCATTTTAGCATATTGAATAATGAGTTACCAGAAGCAGTATTATACATAAGTGGATGACAACTACCAGCAAATGTTGCCAGCCCAGTGCAGAGGAAATACTTAACTTTTACAGTGAAGATCTAGGATAGTAAAAGTACAAAAACCAAAATATGTGGAGTGCAAAACTGGTATGCTTCATGAAATTAGCTGTGTCAAAATTGGACTTTTCAGAACATTGCTTTTGCGAGTATTTTAATATTTTTTTAAAAAAGAATTAAAATTTTGTTCTAGGGCAGATTTCTTTCACCGAGTCCTTTTCCTCATTCTGAATAGGCTAACCAATGCCAAATGGGCATTTAGAATCTGGATTGGTTCACTTGAGAGTGCTTGATGTCTGTTGACAGCACTTCAGTAGCCTCTCTTACATAAGCTACATCTTACTTAGATCATAAGATTTTTCTTGGAAGGGCATTTCATCATTTCCACTCTTCCATTTTCATTCATATTTTTATCTGGGAAACTGACTACTGATCTCTTTAAGTCTGGCTGAGAAGTAACCTATGTTTCATTTACTTACAAAGCAAAGGGCAAAGGCAGCTGAAGAAAGAATGATATTCTCTCACTCATTTTTTATAGTAAGTAAATAAAATATCTTTCCTGAAGAGTTTCCATTTACATTGCATAAAATATGTAGGGGAGAGAGCATTCCCAGGTATTAGTGGCTTATTCACCATGCCGTAGGAAAGCCATGAATATCTAGTGTTTAGCCAGATTTCCTAATCTAATCCCATAAAAATAACTTCATGGTGTCTGCATAAGTTTCAGCATATGGCTTGAGATGTCTGCTTCTGATTACTCTGCTTTCTTCCTCCAACAGGTTTTTAGCCAACACAACTTTTGATGGCCTTAGTGGCCACATTAAGGTGAAAGGTTCCTCTGTTGTCAGCTCAGAAAACAACTTCTTCATCTGGAACCTGCAACATGACCCTGTCGGGAACCCGATGTGGACTCGTCTGGGGATCTGGCAAGACGGAAAGATTGTCATGGACTATGGGATATGGCCAGAACAGGCCCAGAGACATAAAAATCACATGCAGCACCCCACACGGCTACACCTCAGAGTGGTAACTCTTATCGAGCACCCGTTTGTCTTTACAAGAGATGTAGATGATGAGGGTCTTTGCCCAGCAGGGCAGCTGTGCCTGGATCCTTTGACCAACGATTCAGCTGTGCTGGATAACCTGTTTGAAACCCTTCAAGGAGGAAATGACACTGTTCCCATCGAGCTGAAGAAGTGCTGCTATGGCTACTGCATTGACCTGCTGGAGAAGTTGGCTGAGGATATGAACTTTGATTTTGACTTGTACATTGTTGGTGATGGAAAATATGGAGCCTGGAAGAATGGTCATTGGACTGGGCTGGTGGGGGACCTTCTTTCTGGGACAGCTCACATGGCAGTGACGTCATTTAGCATTAACACTGCCCGCAGCCAAGTGATTGATTTCACTAGCCCTTTCTTTTCCACTAGTTTGGGGATATTGGTGAGGACCAGAGACACAGCAGCACCAATTGGAGCCTTCATGTGGCCACTTCACTGGACTATGTGGCTGGGGATATTTGTTGCGCTCCATATCACTGCTGTTTTCCTCACCTTATACGAGTGGAAAAGTCCTTTTGGGATGACCCCCAAGGGAAGGAACAGAAACAAAGTCTTCTCTTTCTCCTCTGCCCTGAATGTCTGCTATGCGATCTTGTTTGGAAGAACAGCTGCCATCAAACCCCCTAAGTGCTGGACTGGAAGGTTTTTAATGAATCTATGGGCTATTTTCTGTCTGTTTTGTTTGTCCACGTACACAGCCAACCTAGCTGCTGTCATGGTTGGAGAGAAGATCTATGAAGAGCTTTCTGGAATACATGACCCAAAGGTAAAGCATGTCTGTTGTTATTAGCTCAGCTTTTTCTTTTTCCCAGTCGAAGTTCACTGCTGCATAATTTATGGTTTCTTAATAAAATCAGAAAGCGACCTATCTGCAAAACAGCAGTTACACTAAAGTTAATTATGATCTGACAGCGCTTCAGGAGGAAAGTCCAGTGAGAGAGGATATTTAAATATCCATTAGAGTGTAGGGAGTGATTTCAAAGGTCTAAGGTGAGAGGTTGGTCAAGGATTTTTGTTTTCCTCACAGCAGAGATTTGAAGTGGCTTCTATATGCAGATTTAAGTCTAGGTTTCAGTTCTAAAGTCCCCTTGGCTGCAGCTGGTTGGATCAGTTCGCTGGTTTAGATCATCCTGAGATTTACTTAAGCAAAATAACCACACAGTGTGGAGTCAAAAGCATGGACGTAAAACCTGATATTCTGTGTAGGGTTTTGCTAGTATTTCAGAGGCCTTAATAGTTTTACTGCCATCGTTCTCCATGAACGTTAAATCAAATGGAGAAGAACTGAAATATTTTGAAAAACTCTACTTTTTGCATCAAAATGGCAGAGTTTACCTTATGAGTAGTCAGGCAGTTGACTTTCAGTGTTGCTTCTGCTGGGGAACTGTTTGTGGCAGGAACTGGATCATGCAGTAGATAGCTTGTCTGCAAGTAGCTCAGAGGGCCTAGTACTTATTGGGAGGGCAAGAAAAAATGCAGGAGCAGGACTGTTCACACCCACTCTCTCCCTCACTCCCAAGGGGGATGAAGTTGTGCTGAAATTTAAGCCTCAGCCAAATTCCACAGTCCAACCATTTTAAAGACTATTCTGATTTTATTTGCCACTAATTTGTGGTCACAAATAAAAGTGAGCGGAAGGGTTTATGGAGAGAATACATGACTGCAGGTGACACAAAAGCAGGCATCCTCTTCAACTGACAGTCCCTCTAGGGAACAGGATGCCAACAGAAAATTTCCCTTGTTTATTTGATGTTTTCTTCAGCAAAAGTGTGATTCATGGTATTGTCCACAATTTATACTCTTAATTTAACTGCTAGTACACAGCTGTGAAACTATCTCCCATCAGTCTCAGGTAGCTGAACTGATAAAACATTATGCCAATGGAATAAATCACCTCAAGAACTCAAGAACCAGTCATTTATTTTGCTTTCATAAAATTTATTAATAAAAGTTATATACATACCTCCAAACAACATAGGCCAAGCTCCATCTTTTACATTAGTAAAACTTTGCATTCAGACTAATGACCATCCAGTTTTGACTTTGTGAATATGATTTCTGAATCACTTCCTCAAACATTTGGACCAGTAATATTTTTTTAAAAGAACAGTATTTTCTATGGTTGGCCTGAGGCACTCTGATTTATGACTTAACGCTAGTGCTTTTCCCCCTCCGTAAAGATATCATATATAGTACATCTGTAATTTCATCAAGTTAAGCTTCAAGACTGCTGGAATCTTGTATTTGTTTTACTCAGAGCATACTGAATGAGTAATTGAGTCTTTCAGGCATTGTTTCGTAAGCCTTAACATGGACTTGAAAATGAAGTTAGTCCCCTGTTCTTTGTGTGGGCATTACCTAATCCATTACCTAATCACATCAGATTACATCCTATTTTTCTTCATCACTATGTTGTGACTATACATGCAGTTCCTAAGAGAGATACTGGAAAATTTCTGCAATTGTAAGAAGATGAAATTATTCTAAAGCTGCACTGTAAAGCTTTGCTATCAAGTTAGAAAATTGAGCACAGAGTATTGAAGCATATTGTGCACTGCAAACAGGTCTTAGGCCTGAATAGAAACACTGTTGACTCATGGTTTGGGGTTAATCACCTCAATGATCCCAGTAAATCAGTGGTATTAGTGGCCTCTCCTAGACACACTTCTCTGCTTCATGGAACAGAGCTGAGCTTCTGAATTGTTCCCACTTTCCAATGTAGAAATAAAACATATAGATTTTATGAAAGAGGATTACCTGATGTTACATGAACTAGAAAATATTTGTAGATATTTTGTTCACATGTTTGCCTCTGAAATCTCAGTCTGTATTATCAGTTATAACAGAAAAAGTACTGCTTTAATCTCTTCTCACACAAAGCCTGAACTGTGCTCTGTCAAAGTTCTCTCTAACATCTAAAGCTTAGGTTTGGGAAATGTCTGGAGCACAACAGTTGTAGAGGTACACCCACCAGTTTAGTTAGTTCTTTAAATATTTTTTAGGTGATTTAGATATTTTACCTTTTTTTCAGATCTACTTGCCTCTTTCTCTTCATCTTTTTGAAAAAGATGTCAACAAGATGCAAAAATAATTTTCTTAATATGAATGTGCTTTTAAACATTCCCCCGCTGTTCTCCAGACAGATGAGCTTGTACTCTTGTACTATGCTTTTGAAAAGTATTTAAAAAGCAAAACCTGAAATAGGTGAGCAGTATAAAGCGTGTAGTTTCTCCAGGCTTGCACCACAAACAGTAAATCCCCTGTGAGACTGCAAGCAGGAGCGGGGGGGTGGTAAGATGGGAAAAAGTGAAAGTCTTTTTTCAGGATGAGAAACCTGGTATCTAAAGCCAGTACTGGCAGGAGGATCTCTGCTCTTTTTTCTGATTAAAAAAAGTATCCAAGGTTAGCTATAACCTGAATAAACAGCATCTGCCTTTCCAGAAGAATACGTGTTGCAACAGTGATGTTTAACTGACTGAGCAGCAGGGTGTTTTAGCAGTTGCTCAGTATAGCTCTGAGAGTCTCAGAGGTACAACCTTCTCATCAGAGATCAATACAAAATTAGTTGTGGTATAACAGCTGATCACAAGGAATACGGAACTAGGGGTCTCCCCAGTGGACCTTCACATGCTCTGACAAGATGGGAGCAATGAAATACTGAAATATCACCATGCTGCTTCCAGGAGCCACCAGCCAGGCATGGTGCTACCCAGAGTTCATTCTGGGAACAGGCCTTGAGCCTGATGGGCCCATTGTGTGTTTTCTGAGTGAGGCCTGCGCAGAATCTTAACAAAGGCAAGCCAAATGTCCGGAGCATCCAGCCAGCCAGCTACTCCACTGACTAGGTTTTCAAACCTGAACACCCTTCTGATGCTGAAGGAATTAGAAATGCATTTTACCTAATGTCTGTCGCACGGGTTGCTTCCAGTCCTTCACATCTCACTGATACTGACCTAAAGTATCCAGGCTCAGATCAGCCATGGGTGAAGGCCTGGAGGAGCGCCAGGTGGTAGCTCTCCGGGAAGCTCCCACCTCAGGGGCAGCCAGCCACAGCCTGACCGCACACCATTCTTCTAGTAGGAGCTACGAAATACACACCAACACTGAGCTGCAGAAATACGTTAAGGCAATTTTCTGTCACCTAAAGATCCTACTCTTCTAAGAAAATGGGCAGTTGGGGACCTCAGCTGCCTCATCTCCTCCTGTTTTCTAATCTTACACATTTTATACCATCATCTCATCTCAGTGCAAACTGGCACAACCATCTTTTGTGAAAGAAACATTCACTTGAATGAATCCAGGCTGCTGTATGAGCCATAGAGGATAGCTGCAGAGTGAATGCACTCTTAACCCATATGAAAGTTGCAGCAGTGTTCTGAGCCCTCATCTGAAGCAGCAGGCTGCTCTCCACACCATGGGCAATAAGTTTAAAAGCTCACTTGCAAGCAGAAAATAGAGACAAACATTTTGTTTGGATCATTTTCTACTGCTTTCATCCCTTCTGCTCTCTGAATTCTAGGTGCTTATGTCAGTTGTTCTCCTAATGTCACATCTTTGGGTGCGCAAAAACCTTACAGCATTCCTGTTTTTCAGACTGGTTGGCAGACGGTCTGTTGTGTAGACCTGACTTGCCTACAAGGTCAGTCCTACGAGCACACAGACCAGCAGGCTGCCTTGGAGCAGGTGTGATCATTTGTCCTGCCTTCCTGTCACAGCCTGGAAGACACCTGGCACTGTTCCTGACATCTCCCCAGTCTGCTTGCCACCTTGTTTGTTTTATAGCTCCTTAGTTCCCCCAGTGATGACATGCTAAGTCTGAGTTGAAAAAGCCACCACCGAAAGCTTTTATCCCTTGCTGTGGCCAGGCCAGTGCATATTTTGACAGTGGTTAGACTGGGTTGCAAAAGGTAACTCATTAAAACTGCTGCTAGAGAGGCACTGAGGTGTGCAGATGGGGATAGGTGGGGACAGGACAGCTGGCTGCTGTGTCTGTTCCCTGACTGACAAGCAGTGACTGCATTACTGCATTGCAGCAGACATGGGCTGAGTAGAGAAGGGGCATGGTGATAAGCAAGAGACTTGGGGTACAAAGAGAGAATTTGCTACCAAGCTGCTTTGAAAGCATGTATCCCTATGGCTTTTGTCTGTTTTAGCCAGTCTTGTGACAAGTCCAGATATTTTATGTCTTAGTTTCCAGTATGGTTTCTGTAAAGCAATACCATCAGCTTGTGAGTGATCTACGTCTCAGTGCCACAGGCAGGGAAAAGAAGAGATTATCTGTAAGTACATAAGCACTCCCATTGCCTTTGTTTGCTCTGCAGCCCTGCAGTCTAAGGCCTGGATCCAGGAAAATTTCTCTCTGTCAAATCCAAAAGTGAGGCTCTGTACTGTAGACTCTCCCCAGAGAGCAGAGCTTGTCAGTGACAAGTTCTGTGAAGCAGGGACTTCGCTTTCAGGCTTCTACTGTAAGTCACATGTTGGAAATGTACTGTAAAAATCAGAAGCATATTGAGAATCCCAGATTATCTAAGAGAAAATGACTGTGGAAGCCCAGAGGACAGAAGATACATTCCAAACGTGTCAACAAGAAAGCATCCAGCAGCAGAAGCTGAAGAGCAGGGAAGATTTTCCAGAAGGTGGTCCCACACCTGGCTTTTCTTTCTACTAGTAAAGGTGTCAAAGCTCACCATGAGCTTTTCAGGTATTACCCTACCATTGTCACAGCTGTAAAAGATGTCAGCTTTTCTTTGCCAAATTCATGATGCGCTTTTGTATCTGTGTCTGCTAATACAGTATAGTGGTAGTTTGATCTCTCTGGATCACTTTGCTTTCAGAGTGCTCAATGGCAATGGCAAAGTTACTCTCCACATTGCATCTTGACAGAAAATACCATACCTGTTGTGATTCATTCAAGGAAAAGTACTACACCTGTGATTCCCACCATCTGCAATTTCCTTGCATTATCTCATTTGACTTTACGTGTCTGCAGTGGGGACATTATGTGTGATTTACTTGATCTAGTATGCTTTCAGAGCTAGTTGGGAGAGGTAGGCATATCTGGCTGGGAGGCTTCTGTTGAAGACGCTTCGGGAAAAGATCACTGAAACCATTTCCTGAAAGTGCAAGCTTCTCTCCATCACATGTGATGGCGTGCTAGCGCATCCAGCAGTGATGTCTCGCAACACTGTAGAAGCCCCAGGAATACACTGCAGACACCTGCTATCACTCTGACAAGCCCCATCTGGTACATCATTCCAGCCACCATGGTTTGTAATGAATCCTGAGAAATTTCTGATGCTCTCTCTTGGAAATGTACAGTCCACCTCCTGATATGCCACCAGAACACCTGCTTTTATGAGATATCTGTCTGTTACAAGAAAAGCATTTTAAATAATCCAAGCAAGATATTTTGAGAGTGAGTTCTTCTATCCAGGAAGTCAGTATTTACCATTACCCAGACCTTTGTTTCTAAATTTAAAATATGAAATGTAAGGGTGCAGACTCTTGTTTCTGATTTATGCAAATATAAATTAATTTAGAGGTCTTATATCTGTAACTGTTAGTCAGCTGAAAACTCCATGTTATGTGTAATATTAAAACAGCCCAGAAATATTAACCGACAAGTAACTGCAGGTGAGCTTTAGCAATATCAAACCACAGAAAAAGAAAGCTCCAGACACTTTATAGGCCCTTTTCACAGTTAGAAGCGTGATCCAAACAGAACTGCATTTAATGAGATTTTTCCCATGAGTCCAACAAGCTTGATAGTGAGGCCATAACTGTTACATATTTAAAGGGAATATATATATATATTCATATATATATATATATAAAGGTTATATATAAAAAGGGAAGTCTTGTAAGAATTACACTAAAGCACTTAATGTCTGCCATGGTCTTTCACTGCAGCCGCCTGAGAGGAATCATTATCAGGAGCACTACTTGAGCTGCTATGTATTAAATAAATAATGAAATAGCATGTATTTGAATGTGCATTAAATGCATTTAAATTGTATGGCAAAAAAATAAGCACAATCTCAATGGAGTTAACAGAAATCTTACTGCTACCGTGGGATTTTGGTACTTTCTAGGACTGTAGAATTCATTTCTTTTTACAATTCCAAGAAGTAGGCAGCAATACCTATATAGCATACATTTCTGTGCTGGAAGATACTGGACGCGGGAAGGTCATGACTGACAGCATCACAGCCTGCTAATTAGTATATGGTGCTTTTCTGGGTATTAATGAGTCAGGGAACTCAAGAGGACTTTAAATGTCATGGAGGCCAGACAAAGTGAAAAAATCTCAAATGGAAGAGAAATTAAGTATGTCAGACTGTTGAGCCAGATGAAGAAGGGCTTTGCAGACTACTCTCTTGTCAAGGACATCTGCAATCTGTGGAGGTGAAATCTTGGTTTCTTTAGCTCTTCCATGCAATTTATGGCAGTGAAAAATTTACTTGTTTAGTTTTCCCATCGCCTTGTTAAAGATGTCTTGTAAATTTATGGCTCTGTAGCTTCAGAATCCTGATAGTTTGGATTTTTATTGTGCTGATATTCAATTTATCAGACATTGTACTGCCCCGTTCTCCAAATAAGTCTCCTTCCCCTTCAAAACCTGCTTTTCTACACCATTTTTGTCAACGATCATCCTAGTGGTGTCGTTGCATATTTTCCCCTGCTGCTCCAGGTCTTTGTCTACATAGAATGAGTTGTTTCGTCATCTGCTGCCTAGGCCGCTCTTTACTTCACCATGCAATTTGATCCAAAGCATGTAGGCATAGGGACGGAAGGGAGGAAGTTCTGCTGTCTTTGTTCCTCTTGGTGTAGGTCGTAAAGGTTGTTCTTTCAGAACCAGGAGGAGTCAGTGTTTTCTAGGATTTTCCCAGTAGTTTTTTCATGGGTATCTTACTCTAAAACTGCATTATACCTGTATGCTGTGTCATTTAAAAGCAATGAAAGTGAGCCCACCATCAGAAACAGCAAATGCATCATTGATGAAACTGAGGCCCTTGCAAGAAATAATGCAAGCAGAGAAAGATGAGAAGAAGGTGCTACTGAAGTAATTGGCAAAGAACAAAGGACAGAGAAGACACATAAGGTTGATCTTATCCCGTGGCAGATTGAAGATCATTGTACAGCTGAGTTAGCAGCATGAAGGAAATTTATTACTGCTCACAGCAATTGTGGTCTATAAAAACACACCTGGATACCAGCCTGGCCCATCTTCCTAATGATAGAAGTCTTCACTCAGCACCAGCACCCCTGGATTTCAGGGACACTGAGGGATCAAACCCTCTGGAAAGAATCATAGATCTCACTGAGTGCAGTGAGATTCAGTTGAACACCAAGTAAAGTCAAGTACCATTGTCCATATTTCACTGTGCAAAGAGTCATGGCTTCCATATGAGCCTATCATTGTGTTTTATACCTTGTGCTTCACACATGCTTCACTGTTCAAAATTGATTCCTTAATTTCTGCTAACTAGTCACCCACTTCCAACATGAAACTGCTGTCTTCCCTTTCCCACTAACTGCAGAACACTGTCCTCATACCAGTGTAGGCAGTGTCACCACAGAGGTTGGTATTCACGCGCTGGTACCTCGGGGATGAGTGCCACATGGCCAGGACTGACAGCGTGGCTCTAACTGACCAGCAACAGATGGAGCAGTTTCTAAGAAAAATGATACAAAAGACGATTGTTTTGGAAGCTACCTGCATGATATGCTACTGTGGTATTAGGTGTTCTCTTACAGCCCACAGCATTGGAGAGCTCTTCAGATACTTTCCATCATGGCCCATATGGAAGGTGAAGAGGGACTATGGAACCAGAAATGCCCCATGTTTTTTGATGTGGAAAACATACTCAGCCAAGCAACTCTCTCTCTGACTGGGAAGGACTTGACATTAAAGCAGCATTAGCCCTATTTACAGGTGGGAAGCAGAAAAACACAGTAGATGAAGTGACTCAGTTTGGAGCGTTTTTATGGCTGCTTTGTGCCACTAAAGTTAACTGGAAACAGTGATCTATTGCCTGTTGGGAATTACATCCCTATTTTTTCCCTCAGCCTATCAATTTTGCTTATAACTATTTACACATACTCTCTTGCAGTTGTCAACTTTTCTGGAATAAATCCTGGCTGAAAGATCTCCCTATCCAGACCAAAAAGTGCTGTTAAAAACAGAGAGAAACACACCCTTAAGTTTATATTCACCACTGTTATGTTCTTACAGAGCTTTTTGCACTAAGATATTGCCCAGCAACTCAATCAGCAGAGCAGTCCTCAGAAATTAATACCTGCACGGACTTAAGTCCCCAGCTGCACCCTGTAGCAAAGCAGCTTCTGCCGCACACAGAGAAGTAGAGCAGATCTTTAAGTTAAGTCTTAGCACTCACAAAAGGAGTGTCATTAAGGAGCCTTTATATTTTTAAAAGACCTAAGTAGACTTTATTTTCATGTGCAATCATGTTGAAATACTGGAGAGGAAGCTCTCGGTACTGTGCATTGGTTCACAGATTAAAACTGCTCATTTACTTTAATGGAGCTGTAAAGATTTTGCCAACTAATGACCTAGTTGAGTTGGATTCAAAGTTAGAGGATTTTAACAAAATCTGACATTATCCTGGCAAGCCAAGAATCAGCTCTGCTGACACTTTATGCAACAGAGAAAGGAAGGTGAGCTTTCAGATGTATCCTGCATACACCATCTCCTGGAGACCCTGGGAACACCTCCACATCTCTAGCCCGAACACACGGGACAGCTTCTGATCAAAGCTTACGCTTCCAGAAGTTCAGCTGTGAATTTTCATCTGCTAAGACATGAAATTCATGTGCTTCACTATGAATAATCTTCTTTCATCCCCCTCTGCAACCCATAAATATTCACTGGAGTTTGCTTTCAAAAATTCTTGTGGAGAAGTAGGGAACAGCCCATGAACAGAGTTATACTTTGTGGGTTTTTTTCTTTTTTTTAAATTTTGTTTGTTTTGTTCTTTTTACCCTGAAACTTTGATTAGTATTAGCAGTTGCATTTCTTCTGTCAATGGGTCATGATAAATCTATCATGAGAAGCTATATGCCCATGTAAGTGTGTAGGTTATGCAAGGCAGGATAAAAAGCTACTGTTTCTTAAAGGCTTATTGCAAAGCAGTAGATCTCTAAAAGTGTATCAGTTCTTCACAGCAGAGCAGACCACTTAATGCCACTACTCTAGTGATTAACAGCCGAAACTGAACATTTTTTCCAAAGTCTGCAGCAATTCCCTGGTGCAGATCGTGCTGGCACTCACAGCACAGCTGCTGATGGATGCAGTGACCATTGAACACTGCAGTAGGTGTTACACCAAGAAGCCAGCAGTAGCATGAGGCAGAGGTACTGAAGCCTTTTTAGAACAATTTTTCCTCAAAAGTTTTTGTATAAGTCAGGAAAGTGTTTTCAGCTATTTTCACCCTTTCTGTACCCTCTTAAAATGGAAAAGCAATATCATAGGTGAATCTGTGTGACTTCTGCATCTCTCACTCAAGGTGTAGTCACTACCACTGCATCCCACTGTATGTTGTCCTCTTCATGGAAGTGAATTTTGGATGAACGATGAAGTCATGCTGATGATTTGAGACACTGATTAGAAACTGGGTCCCAGAAGCATTCCTCCTTCCACCAGCTATCAAGGTGCACAAAATAGTCTTGAATTAAAGTCAGTGAGACAGTACTGCACCCCATCAGTCAAGTGCTGGGAAAGCATTTCCTGGATGTCAGTCACTTATGGATATGTTGATCTCTCTGCTTATGGGAGATAGCCATAATTTCACTTTGCAGCAGTTTCTCTATTAAGAACTTCCTTATCTCTTCACAGTTCCCTGCAAGCTCAAACTCCACAAGATCAGAAGGAAGGAAAGCCAGAAATCCACCTGGCCAGTTCACGCCTCAGCATAACTCCTGTCACTTTGAGACCCACTGTGCTCCATTCGTTAAGTAGTCTTGACACAGACTGGCATCTCCTGTCTCAGTGACAGACTTCTATTAAAACTGACAGAAAGACAGAGGAAGCATTACAATTAGTTAGGCATTCCCAGTGCAACTTCTCTCCCTTATTCACATATGCACTCAGAAAGCTAGTTACTCAGGAGAACCATGAGGATGTGATACAGAACTTCTACAAGAAAAATCTGCCCTTCTCACTGTGTAGATTCACTCCACATATTCCATTGCTTGCCTTTCTGGGATTGAGGTAATCTTTTCATTGTATTTAAATTCTGAACACGTAAGGTTTCCGACAAGCAGCAAAATGACAACCAAATGTGATGCAAACCTCAAAATGATGGTAGACAAAGTGAGCAGAGCACCAAGGGGGAAAAGTCTTCTAGCCCAATCTAGTTATACAGCACTGAAAGTTCATTCAGAAGCCAGAGTCTGCTATAAAGGCCCCACACCCTAACAGCCAAACTTTGAAGTATGTCAACTCCTAGCAGCATCTCATGCATTTTCAGTTCTAAATCCCAACTTGAACAGGACATTTCTATGCCTTAGTATTTTCAAGTCTGTGTCTAGGTGATCTCAGCCTGGCTGATGGTACTGAATGCAGTGGCACTGCATTACATAAACTGGAATGTGCCAAGTAATTCAAAATCCGTGACATTTAGGATTTTATTTTTCTGTTTCTGCTCCTGTGGTTTTATCACATTGGTATTTTCATGCATAATTGGCACCCCAAGGCATAGATGTATGTACATACCCAATTCTTCTCTACATCTTCCCAAATAAAACACAAGCTCTCCACTTCCCACTCAGCAGATGTTTTAACAACAGAAGACAGAAACTAAGAACATGCACAAGTAAGGTGGCAAGCCAGTGGAACTGTTATCTGCAGTATTTGCTTTCAGCAGTGAGCAGCATAAACATCATTTGTTTAGTAGCACAGTGTTATACAAGAAAACTCTGAGGCATCCCAAAGCTTTTCCTGGAGCTTTCTGAGAGGCTGAGTGTTCTACAGAGCTCTGGGTTTTCCTTGGATGCTACATGACCTCCTTGCCTCAGCGCTTAAGTGACCCAACCACCATTTCACGTCCTCAGTACTTGGAAGCAATCACATTACCCCTACTTTGGATACCATATTTTCTTACACAGTGAGGTTTGTCCTTAGAAATACTAGCATAGCCCATGCACCCCACAGTAGATAATTATCCACAGGGGCCGCAAGTACAGAAAGCCTATTCACTTCCAAAGGTCTTTAGTCTTTCTTCAGCACCTTCATCTTGCTCTTCCCAGCAGCATTTCATAGGCCTCCCAGGAGTTCTGTCTTCACAGCAGATGGGTCATCTTCCTGATCCATCTGTGGTAGACCTATGCACCAAGATCATTAGGTCCTGCATTTCACAGCCCTGGATCTTTGCACTCAGACTACAGACTGAAGAAGCTGAGTGCTCAGCCCCATCTGGTGCTTCATCCCTCTCCTGCAAGGGCTCTTATGGCCATATTTTCTTTCTTGAGTTGGCCCCAGACACTAACCTGGGTCCAAATGGGAGGCACCACATGTCTCACAGCCTCACATGCAGCAGCTGTCTCACAGTAGATGGGAGATGGTTTTAAAATTTGGGATGCACCAAATTGGCATAGCCGTTCATGGTATGCACAAGTGCTTCAGATAGAAAACACAGTTCACTTTACTAATGCAAAATACTGTAGGGGATTTGCTTTAGCAGGAAGATTGGACTTGATCTCCAGAAGTCCCTTCTAACCCCTACAGTTCTGTGATTCTGTGAAATTCCTGATCTCTAGCTTTTTGAGCTGCAAAAGTGCTATTGTTGGCTGGCAGTATTCAGCTTTTTTTTTAGGAGAGCCACTAACTACCAACACTAAATAGTTTTTAACCCAAGAAATACTTAAACTACTCCATAAATTTTTATGCATGCTGTTACGTTGCCAGGCCAGCACAGATACCATATCCTAATGGGATGCAGCCTAGAGCTTTAGTTAGCCTTTGAGAATGTCAGGTCTGTCTTGTGTTCAACTTTTACAGTGATAATCTTACTAGCAGTATTTACAGAACTATTCATTTTGGAAGGACTCCGTCTGAAAGGCTGCAAACCAGCCATCTCCCCCAGTTCTCAACCACACTGCATGCACCCAGGTCACTCCAGGGAAAGGACACACCAGGGCTCTGCTCCATTCTCCCGTGGCTCCCAGTGGTGCTCTTCTGCTTCTCTGGATCCATAGCTCTGCACTGCAGTTTGCAGTTTGTGATGGTGGTCTTGCTTCTAACATCCAAATGCCAGGTTAACAGAAGTAAGTCCCATATGCAGCAGCAATGCTCAGTTCCTGTGCAATGCATGGAAGTGCATTATTAGCCTACTGGTTGAGGAGCAGTTACATTCAGGAGCAATGATCTTTTTGGAAGAGTGATTTATTTTTCTCCCAGGCCTTCAGGAGGGAGGTCTAGCAGAGAAAGAGATGAATAAAGAAGGATACTGTTTGTACCTGTAACTATCTTTATAGCTTGTTCAATGCATTATCAGAGTGGGACTTCCTTGTCCCATGAAGAGGCTGAAAGCTTCTCTCTAGATGAAAACAAACTGTTCCTTCAATTTCTTACAGCATTAGATAGATACCTGATTTTGGATGGTTCTTCTAATGTTACCTGAGCTGGGTGCCAAGAAGGCTCATACCACCACTTGGAGATGGATCTGCATTGCATTCATTTATTTTAAACATACTGGCATCACCAGCAGATCTCCAGGTCAATGCAAATATTGTCAGCGGATCCTGGTGCCCAAGGCATGCTTCGTGATGGTTATTCACCTTTCATACTGGCTAGGCTTGAAGTTAAAAAACACAATAGAATTTACACAGAAATGCAGTCTCTGCATATCAGAAATGCCAATAATTTGGACAGCTGTATCTTCTGAGTGAGACAGCCTTTATATTTCCTATTACTGATAACAACAGTAAGTAAACATCTCCCACAATCACCGGTTTAAAAAATAAATACACTCCTGAATCTTCAGATGGTGATTCTTCAAATACTGATTTTTTTAGAGTCAGATTTTCAGGGATTTCTCTAAGTCCTAGGCATTAGGATCCTGTGATTTGTTTTTTTGGAAAGACTCTTCTGTTACAGAACTCATAAGGTCTAAGAAACACAGAAGAAACAGCATAAGAAACAGGAAAGAAAAATATAAAAAAAAAAACAATGACTAAGGCAAGACTCACACAATGACTGCCATTTACCTGTACTCTTAGCATACAGATACTTGTGGTTTCCATCTTTTCACAGAGTCTTCCCAGAGATGACTACAGAAAGTAAGAAAGCAGCTGTGACACAACAATGAAAACTGAAGAGCCTTGTTTCCATCCTGAAGTTTTTATCTTCTGTTGAAGCAAGTAGCCCTCAGGAGCCTTAGTGGATTAGGCAGCAGCGGTAGTGCAGGTAGTCCATTATCTGCTTTTGGCAGCATTTTGCTTTTTGTTAGTCTGCTGCTCAGTATAGCTGCAAGTAAGCCTTTTCCTCATGTGAATAAGCAACAGTAAGAAGAAAGCAGAAGTGACAAGAGGCATACAGGATTAGAATACTATTAAGATTTATCCTTCATAAAAAGAGTCAAGAGTCACCAAATACAGAGTTGCAGACGCATAATTATTCTTAAGAAAAAACATAGAGTGCTGGAAGCAGGAAGAGCATTGTGTGCAAAGGATCACTACACAACTTTCCTTCACAGACTTCTCCAGACTTCCCACCAGGCATATGGTGTTGCTAGAGTCAGGATATGAAGCCAGATGGACTTCTGATCTAATCCGTGTTCCTCTGCTGTTATTATTTGTGGTGAAATTTGACAGCGTGCCCAACACAGAGCAAAGCACGGAAAGTCCTCAGTAAAACTTTAGGGAAAGAAAATTAAATTGAGATAGGCTCAATCATGTCCTTTTTTCCTGTCTTTCCCATAGAGTCCAGATTTGTTGTGCTGGTGACAATCAGAGTGAGATGTTTTCCAGTGAGCTCAGGCATCAGCCATCACTATCTGCAGATCAGTTGTTGCACTGCAGTTACCAACACTAGGTGGACCACAAATGTCACAGCTAACACCTAAGCTGACTTGGAAGGTTAATACAGATCAATCTAGACCTGGTGTTATTTTTTGTTTCTTCAGTGAAACTGACAATAAATAAAACCTGAAGAACTGTCATTTATTGTGGCAATTAGCTTCTTGAGACAGCATAAGTACATGGAGCCTAGTCCAAGCTCGTTCTTTAAGGAAGTCATCTTCAATGTGTGGAGGCTAGACTAGACATAGATTTGGATGGACAACATTGTGCTGGAAAGCTCCATGATGTAGTGTCATACAACCACACTCTGTTATTTATGTCTTCTGGCACTTAAATGCTGCTTCCACACTTCCAGGCAAGAACATTTCCCTCTGCGCCCACAGACCTTCTGGCACAGTGTGCTCTATGGCCAGCTCCTGATGGAGGCAGTCCCTGCATTGTGCATCCTGCAGTCATCCAGACCAGGACAACTCAAAAAATATGCTCAGGCTCACTCCATGCCTGCAGACTTGCAGATCTTATTTCTGGGTTGTGACACAAGAGCTAGCTCAGCGGCGTACAATGTGGGAAGCACCTGCCCACTTCCCAGAAGTAAACTACAAGTTCCATGAAATCAGAATACCATTGAAATACCCTCTCAATTCCTTTTCAGACTGAACTAGGTGATTGTGAGTTTACATTGTACTGATGATATTCTTCTAAAAGCCAGGAATAGTCTTTTATCCACAGTGTCATTGAACAGTGGGGAAAGTCTTCTGTACAACTTTGTGTTGCTCTGCACTCTCTTTTGTATCGATGATAATGCAGGGAGACAGATGGATTGGCAGAATGCCTCTCTGCTTGCTCTTTGCAAAGCAGAGCATGGCCATGGTGAGATCATCATTACAAACTGCTGTGGAGACCTTCAGCTTCCTAGGAAGCAAACAGAGCACATCTTCTTCAGCCTTAGCTTTATTGGGTTTCCTGTGCTCCGAAAGCTTGACTTTTTAGGGCCAGGTGTGTTGCTGAAGGCCTTCCAATTAGCCCGCTCTTGGCAACATGCAGCTATCTTGAGGCAGTGCTTGGCTTACAGGAGGGCACTGCCTGAGCTGTGTTCCACTACCATTTGAAAATTTCACCAGCAGGTGTGTTAAATGCTCCCAAGACAAAGAGGATACTGTAGAAAAACAAGTTTCTGAAATTTGTAAACATCTAAGCAATTCAGGACTTTAATACAGAAGGTGAAACCAGTTAGCCAGTTGTGAAAAGGACACACAACTATGTCTATGTTCTGTATAAAAATGGTATGTATATAACCTGGTAATGAAGCTTAGGCAATTGGCTGTACTGAGGGTATTCTCCTCCTTTCAGCCAAGGAAGAATTTTCATGTCCTCGACTACTCTGTCCTTGGTTTCTCTGCAGAGAATGATAGCAAAGACAGAAGTGGTCTGGGACTTGAATTCTAGGTTTCTAGAAATGAAAAGATGGTGCTACACTTCTGTGCAAGAGTAAACTTTGTTTTTAAGTAACCAATATTATTCCAGAACATAGACGGTGCTGGCTATCCAAGCTTCAGTAAATGGATCCTAGCACATATAGAGTCTTGCCCTGATCCTTGCTGAAACTTTGACTGATTTTAAGAAAAATTATACCACGCTTAGATTTTGGGGTCCTAAGTGTCTCAAGGGAAGCATTTTTCATGGTGTGAAGAAAATCCTGAGTACATAAACAGGATGATTAGACCTGGTAAGTCTGTATGTACTTCTGTGAAGTGGAAAGCTGGCTGTAGGAAAACATTTGATACAGGCCTATGAATGCTGAGAACTTCTGACAGACATTCACAAATGAGACCAAATTACCCTTTGTGAATGATGCTGCTAATCTGTAATTTCATCTCCTTAGCTCCATCATCCATCCCAAGGGTTTCGCTTTGGAACCGTGCGAGAAAGCAGCGCAGAAGACTACGTGAGGCAAAGCTTCCCCGAGATGCACGAGTACATGCGACGGTACAATGTCCCTGCAACCCCAGATGGAGTAGCATATCTAAAGTGAGCCTCTGCGTGCAACAGCACATCTGGTCCATCGGCCAGAACGCGCGGCAGTGAGGTGGTGATGAGCTTCCCACTTTTAGTGTCACTTCAACAAGAATTGAAGGCAGTGTGGCAAGCATGTAGTCCCTGTATGGAGGATATTTGGAGAGCAAGGGAAGCATTATGTTGCATTGACTGCTAGGAAGCCGTCAAGCATAGGCAGTGTGTAAATCCTGGCAGGCTTCAGTGCTTCAGAGACCTTCACCAGGCACTGAGAAACACTCAGAAAAAAAAACATTGCAATCCAGGCAAAAGCTGAGAACGCAGATCCTCAGCATCTTATGCATGCTAGTAGAAGAGTTTGTCAGAGAGAACCCTTAGAGCACTGGTCATTAAAATGAATAAAAGCGTTAGACATGTTAAAAGTAATAAACACTGAATCTTGCTTTAGGGAATCATAATGTCCTTATGCTTCAGAGGCAGTTTTGGCCATCAATCTGGAATCATACAATTGATTCATTCTGCTAGGACATTGGAGAAGTTATGACACACCTGAAATACTTCATTTTATGCACAGAAGTTGCATAACAGATGGACTCAGGGATTTCCACCAGAAGTTGCTTCCTGTTTACACGTTTTTCCCAGAGCCATCCTAATGATAAGATACAGGCAGGTCTTTGCTTGGGTTAAACTGGAATCATTCTTTCAAAATCAGTAAAGTAATGTGACTTCTCATCAGGAGAACATCCTGACCCTATCGGAGACAAGGGTGAGCATGGAGGGTGCAGCCCTTCAGTCAGATGAGAGCATGCAGTGCGACTGTTCTTTTGTACCATCAGCTTTTGCAGGTGTGCCATTCACTAACCATTAGGTTAGTAAAATTGAATCCTCTGCGTTTGTGAAAGCCAAGCACAGAGAAGAGCTGATCTGAGTGAAGGAAATTAATTTACCACATACTTGGGAGAAAAGAAGAGGAACACTTCTGTATGAGTTATCCTCTTGCGTTTTTGCTCTAATGACCTCAATTTCAACATCACAAAGAAAACCAAGACAGCACAAGTGTATTAGCAATTTTTGTTCTTCTCTTCCAATAATGCTGTGTGCTGCCTTTCAGCTGAGCCAAAATCTAACTTGGAGCGTTTTCCATTTTTCAGATCAGGTATTTCATGAGAGGAAAATAAGCCCTAGCCCAGCTGCCCTACTCTGGGTGCAGAAACGCTGTATCTTTCATGCACACTTCCCTCCTTCAAAACATCGATCAGTTTAGCATTTAAAGTAGCACTTGCTGATTCCCTTTGGTAAGCCTCCAGAGAACCAGACAGATAAATGTTCAGTGCACAGCACTGAGTTTTGGACTGTGAAGTGATTCTGTTTGTGACTTTGATGTTGAATACAGGAATGACCCAGAGAAACTTGATGCCTTCATTATGGATAAAGCACTCTTGGACTATGAAGTATCCATAGATGCCGACTGCAAGCTTCTAACTGTGGGAAAGCCCTTTGCCATTGAAGGTAATAATGAATTTTACAGCACGGTGCTCTATTTCATGTCTGTTGCATTTGCATTATTGTAATTCAGTATTCTGGTTGAAACTGTTTATGTGAAACTGAGGACCCCTTGAAGTTAATGGGTAACATTCTCAGTGATTAAGCAGAATCAAGGCTTCGCCCTTTTTTTGTGCTTTTTGAGCTTTCAGATCACTCACACCATCTGTTGGCATACTCTGTATAGGAATTATTCGGTGCTCTTGTGGTCTTTCTCCAGCAGGCAGGAGGCACAGCCCATCCCACTGCTCACACTGAAATAAAGCTGCTCCTGCTTCTCTAGGCTTGCTTTCCAGAATTCAGTGAATTGTATTCAGAATGCCATTCCACATTTTCACCGTTCCCTTTCTAAAGGCCAGGCAGGATCCCTGCTGGATCTGTCGCTAACTGCAGCTGAAGAGCAGAGCCTTATCAGTCCTGCAGCCCTGGTGTGTTCAGAGGGACAGAGCAGAAGGCAGACTGGAAGCAAGTCTGCTTGGGAGCCTCCTCCAGCACGAGCAAACACCTAGCACCATTAGTCTTCAGGAATAACTTCTGTGATAGATGGGCAGTGAAAGTGATTGAAGGTCCTCCTTCCCTCCCTCTACGAGCAATCGGTCTGGCTCTTCCCATTGTACATTAAAGCAGTCTCCTAAAGAAATGTTCCAGCCTGAAAGAGGAAGGCAAAAGGAAGGAAGGCCAAGGGAAGCTGAGGGATTTAATCATTTCAGCTACAAGCCACCAGCACAAGAGACTTTGTAGAATGTTTAATTTCACTCTGTCAGTGTTTCCAGTTTGAATTCACACCAGAGACTTGAAAGCAATCCGTTTTCTTTTGTCTTTGTGTTACTGAGGAGGACAGACGCTCAGACGTTCAGGCTGAAGCAGGACATGTGTATGCAGCAGCATGTTTCACCACGTGCGTGTAGTTCAGTCTATCTCAGACAGGTCAGCTCCACTGAAGGAAACCAGCACTTTCTCAACTTTGCATCAGTTACAGAGCATTTCAAGACAGAAAGAAAAGCAACCCTCAAATATACATTTTAAAAGAGCTGGTCCTTATAGCACCCAACTGTGAAATAGTTAAATACGCTGAAAATGTGGTATTAACGAGCCCTAGTTGTATTTTCTCTGAAACTATTTCTTCAATGTTAGCAGATATATTCAGGTACAAATACAGGCACGATATGCACCCCTCTCTAAAGTAGCAGGGCATATTTATAGTTCCTGAACTCAGCTGCACTTAGGCTGAGTCCTGTACCAGCACCCTAAAGTGGCCAGCGAACACAGAATAATTAAATTGTGTCCAGAGCAGAACTAATGGAAAGCTCATCTCCTGGGGCTTCAATTGTGGCGAAAGGAATACAGACTGCTCCCATGGGCATGCACACAGCTTCTCATCTGAAAATACACAGGAAGAAAATATGCCACATCTGACACCGCAGTCACATCCACTTGCTCTGACAGTGCAGAGGGATCACGTAATAGTTTACTTGGCATTAAGGCCCCTCTGCATTGTTAAAGCAATGCAAACCAGAAGAACCTATGGTAAAGGCAGTGTGAAGGCTGTGCTTCTGGACACACAGCAGATTTATTCATCTGTCTGTACTGACATCTTAGGTGTTTGAATCTTCAGTTTTACATACTATTTTTGTGACGGTAATAATTTTGAAGTTACATACCCTGTTTATATTAAGCTACTTTACTTTGCGCACCGAGAAGTCTCATCTCAGCATTTTCTATCCATGGGAAGCATCCACGTTTGAACACCAACCTGCTCTACCATGCTGACAGTTGATACTATAAAACAATGCATGTCAGCAAAAAAGACAGTAAGAGAGATGACTGTTGTTTTTCCTTCCAGGATATGGCATTGGTCTTCCCCCCAACTCCCCTCTCACCTCCAACATCTCTGAACTGATAAGCCAGTACAAGTCCCACGGCTTCATGGATGTTCTGCATGACAAGTGGTACAAAGTTGTTCCATGTGGGAAAAGAAGCTTTGCTGTCACGGAGGTAAGTGACAAGCAATGGGTGACCTAACTGAAAGTGCTGAGAATGTGCCCAGCTTGCCAGTTATTTCCCCTCATTGTCCACGTGCAATAGACACAGATGTGACATAGACGTAGATGGCATGCAGCTGAGGGGAAGCATTAAGCTTCAGAAGCAGGAGTCGTTACTCCCCGCAGTGTTCAGGTCTGAGCACAAGGAAAACATCAGCAATACTGCACTGCTAAGTTAGGCTTGCACGTCTGGGGACAAACAAGACACGTAATGTTGCGTTAAAAAACGTGATCTGCTCGCTGCACAACAGATCTGTCTAATTCCACTCCATTATTTGTATCACCATCTATGGAAGCTGCCATGGGTTCTGGACCATCTCACAGCAGTGATGGCTGAAGCAGCCAACACAAAGAATGACAGAAGCGAAAGAAGCAGAGCAGGAATTTAATACATCCCAAGTTACTGATTTAACCCTGAGCACTTCTTAACATGGGTAGCAGATCACTGTACCAAAAACAGGAGTTCGTACTAGAAATGGCCCACCAAGAGACAGTGCTGAGTACTGACGAGAAGCAGGTCTCGCGTCAAAGTACAGTTACAGGAAATGGAAGCAAATCCTCATGGATTTACAGACTGGTATTAAATCAGAGGAGTTATGCCAGCTCATGGCAGCTGAAGATATAGGCATTATTTATGAGAAAAAAGACTGCTCTTATCGGAATAGCGGTTTTTCTCAAGTTCTCAAGACTGTCAAGTAAAAAAGATAAAGTACTGAGAAATCAAAAGATCCAGCATGCCTGCCGCTCAGTACATACAGATTTTAACTCAGAGGTGTTTTAAAAGACATCAGTTACGTGTTCTCACTGGTACAAAACACAGAGCTAGGAGTAGGTTGTCTCATTTTCAGTGCAGGTTCAGTTGAGTATTAAACCAGCCCTCCTATTCCCCAAGTAAGTGGTAGCGTGGCCATTTTCTCCTGAAAGGGAAGCACGGGCTCCTAGAGCTCTGAATCCTGCTCTTCCGTGGTCATCTGAAAATCCAGTTTATTTTTATTCAACTTTCTCAGTTTTTTGTGATTGCTTCAACACACACAAAAAAGCATAGTTAAATGTGTATTCACTGCTATTTTTGATCTGGGTTATCTGAAGATTATATGATCTAACAAGACAGGTGTTGGAGGAATTTGCTTTAATGGAGCCTACAGATGTGTTCCTGACAAGCACTTCACTCGGTGGCCTTTTTTAACTCTGCACTTTAACACAATCTTTTGAATTACATCACATGAAAATTATCAGATGGTAATGATAATAATTACCCCAACTGTCTTAAAACTGGAGAGACAGACTTACCTTGTTATTAATCCCCAGTGAAGCAATTAAATACTTTTATTAAGTGTTTGCATTTTAAAAGAGGGCAGAGAGGTCAAGAATTTGCCAGAAAACTATCTTTTGAAACAATCTAAAGTCAGGGCAAGGCAGAGCCCCATGTCTTCTGAATTAAAAGTGACCTTGCATTAAGTGTGAAAACGTAACATGAGCCTCTGTTGGCTCAGAGGCTTTAACCACATGAAAAGGCAGCTTTATCATGTTAGTGTCACTTACATTCATATGTGATACCCATACCCCAAACCCTCACCATAGCACCCCCCAAAAGATGCTGTCAGTTTCAATTAAATGTGTCAGGTGCGTAAGTGCTTAAGATTATATTAGTGACAGCTCAGCAGTCACACAGAAGACATTAAGAGATGCTCTGTGTCCAAGCCCGTGTATTTCCCTAGCTTTTTCCCTTTTAGATACCAAGAAAGCCTCATGTGATGATTCAGACTCCAGCTTCCTCCATTACAAACATTTTGATTCATCTGGATCTTCAGCTTCCTCTCCTTGTTTTTCCCCTCCCTTCTCATACTAATACTTGCTCCAGGGAAATGCTGATCTGTTCAGCTCCTCTGATGCCCGACACTAGAATTAAAACAAATTTGTTGCTTTTGGAATAAGAAGAAGCTTTTTATTGCCCAGAAAGCAGTGGTTGGTAGCAGTGACTGTTCCCACTGATTGCTGGTCAGTAGCAGTACTGCATGAATACTCTATGTAGAATTGCAATTCTCTAGTCTCAAGTGTATTTCTTTGTGTGCCTCTACCAAGAGCACAGCATTGTGTGGAAGGGTAGCCAGCAAAGTTACACATGCACCTGTAACAGCTGGACCTAATAACTCTGTGGCATTTTCAGTTTACTTGTAATACACTTAGGTGTTCCTCAACCCACTGTTCTCTCCCCATTGCCATGTCAGCATGAACCAAGCTTCTAGGACTTTACTATCCAGCACATTAGCTTCACTCATGTTTAGAAGAGACTGCAAGTTCCTTCTTTCTATGGCACTTTTGGGAGCTGGCACTTTTGCAGGTTCCTGCTCATGGTAGTGGAACAGCTTGAGAACTGAGCAGCTGTGACCACAGGCAGTGGATAACCTGAACAGGCAAGCTGCCTGTCAGTTAGCAGTGGTCTTTACTGCGAGGACCAGTTAATAATGATCAGGGTAGAATGTTTAGGAGGTGAGATGGCACTAAGAGGTTGCTCAGGACAGTATGAAAGAGAAGGGCCCATTGTGTTCCGGGGGATGATTAGCTGTTGGGGGCAACTAACTGTATGTACAGATTACTTCATGGCTTTTAAAGTTCATTTTCAAAAATGTTGTTATTTAAATTTTAACTTCTGTTTCACTTGAAAAAGTTGGTTATTGTCCATTCATAAGTGTCTGGAGCTCTGGAGCTTAAAGACTGACTGGCACATGGACTGGCAGTTCAGTCCTAACAAATAATACAGGGAATAAAAAGTCAGACTATCCTGTATTGCACACAGTGACAGCAGGGTCCCTTCATCCTTTCTCCTTCTCTCATCAGTGATGGAATCCACCAATGGCCGTTCTCTGGAGTTTTTGAAATACTTGCCCAAACTTGGCTTGCTATGTCTTGTGCCTGCATTGGTGATCCTTGGCCTCAGCATCGCACAGGATGAATGATCAGACTGTGCCTTGTTCATCCTGCCATGATTTTACCCCATTGTCATCCGGCAATCTGTCTTTGTGCTCTAAGTTTTGACTAGTGTCCCTAATGTCCTTAAGGATCCCTTTTTCTTGTCACTTGACAACTCAACAGCTGGGTTTCTCCCCATTGCCCTGAAGCGCTGGCTTACTTGCTTGTCTCTGGTGCACTGCAGATGTTAAGGGAGGTCATGCAGACCCCTCCACAAGAAGAAAAACAATGCCTGTGCTTGTTTGGCTAGTCAAGAAAAGCTTCTATCAGTCACATATTGTTACAACTTGTTATCAGTCCATGTAGAACAGTACAAAGAATAGGAACAAAGTTGTTGCTATCAAGAACTCAGCCTGCACATACAGTGTGTGGGGAGGAGAGCTGGCCCTTGCTCACTGCAGAACTGGAAACTTGACAAAGAAGGTTGTCACAAAATGACAGACGCTACACTGCAAAGGGGTTGTCTTTTTGTGGGATGATCTAATGACATCTGCACATGCTCAAGGAAGAAAACTGCTTTCCACATGGTCCTCAAGAAACGAGTACATGAGTATTGAGTCTTGCAACAGAGTGTGGAGAAGCATTTTTGAGCCCCCTGGAAAATGAGTATCAGATTTAGATTCACCTGTCCAAACTGAGAAAAAAAGTAGTTGTGTATATAAGGAGGCAGAATTATTACTCCCAATTCATCAGCTTGCAATATCATAGAAACAGACAACCCACTGCCTAATTCTGATGGTATGTGTGTTGTTGTTCTTCGTACCACTGACAGGAGTTGAGTAATGAATGAGCTTAAAAGAAAAGGACTGATTACAAAAGAGAGTTTTTTCCAGTTCTGTGCAAAACTCTCCTCAAGAGGGGAAAGGAACTTGTCTTGCTAACACAAGACAAAATGATTTATAATATCTTAAAATTTGGCACTCGAAACCCTTAAGCCATAGTCACCAGTCTTTGCCGTGGATCTGTATTACTTCAGTGCTGCCACTTCTTTGAAAGCACACAAAGCCATAAGAATAATAAAGAAATGAGTGAATAAATGAATGAAGAATGAAGGAATGGATGAATGAATGGATGAATAAATGAATGCCTGTCTGCAGCTACAAGAAATGCCACAATATGGGGACAGGGACAGCTTTTAATACTGTCTAGTTACCTAAATACATGCATCAGTGTCAGCAGGATTTTGGAAATCTACCGAGATACCCAAATGGTTTTAAAAACTGCCTTTTATGTCCATTTATCCTAGTAAAGCTGGAAGTAATTCTTTCTTCAGAGGAATTTTGCAAAAGTGTTGTAAAATCAAACTGCCTGATCTCACTAAAGCTTTTTAAAAGCTTTTTAAAGGGGAAAATGCTTTCAAAAAGGGTAGCCTATTTTATTATTATAGCTAATACAAACATGACATCCCTACTTAGTGCTTGAGTTCAGCAGTATATAGCATTAATAACTGTGCTGTGCTGCCAACTTGCAAGGAATGCACAGAAGTCTTCAGAGGCTTCTAACTAGTCAAAGCTAGACTTTGGATTACCTGATGTCCTATTCACTGCTCTCAGTACAACCAAGGAGAGAAAATTATTTGCTGTCTATTGTAACAGGGAGTGAAGCAGGAGTTTTGCACATTAAATCCAGTAATGAAGCACCATGTGCTGTTTTTTTTTTGCCTGCTTTCCCCTACCAAAAACAAGCATTGAACTTTCTGCATCCCCTGCCTTCTCTTCAGTGCCCAAAGAAAAAAGTAAACAGCTCTGGAAGAGGCAGCAGGAACTGTTTAGGCAGCAATTGGAGATACAGGTCAGTAAATCAGAAATGTGTCTCTAAGGATATATAAAAAGGCAGATACCTCCACGTCTGTTCTTGTTTTTGTTGGTTTCCACAAATTGCCAATTTCCCCATTTGTAAGCAGCAGATGACTTACAGGCTGTTGCCAGCGTGTCCTTACCGCCCATCAGATGTAATTATCACAGGATTGACTATAGATGCTTATTGCTCCAGAGCCACCACACGGGCATAATTGAGTTGCTTCTAAAACGCAGGGAGCTACCTCCTCAATTTATGATTACAAATGTAGAGCAGGAACTGTAATTTTACCTCTGGTTAATAGAGAACACAGTGCATTATGAGCTTTTATTGCTAAAAAGAAAAGGTATTGCAGTTTAGAAGGCATTTGCTGGTTTTATGTTGTCAGCAAAGGACTTACACACCTGACCACTCCAGCAGAAAGGAATGCAATGATATACGGAGAATGCAGTCTATTGCTGCTCTTTCCAAATATAATCTATATACACACCCACAAATGTAAAAGAAATACGCATAGTAAGTACTGGAGCTTGCTGCCCTGATATTGATCAGTAGGGTACTATGAGAAGGAGAGTCACCTCTACCAGGTGATTTCCTCTATTATTTAATGTGTGTTTCTTGAATAATCATGAAGAGCTGATAAACTGTCTTTTTACAAGGGTATGTAAGTCTGCTGACTTCAGTATAGATCCTCACTCAGACTGTCAGACACACTGTTGTTTCTCTAACTCTTTGCACGGGATTTATTCTCAGGATTTCCCTCTGATGTTCAGCCTTTATCAGGTAGCTCTTTCAGAGTGTTATCTTCTTTATTGCCAGATGAAATACTATTGAAGCTTTGTTTCAGCATTGCCCTTCCCAGTGAAAGATATCTTGTTTGGGACAATTTCAGAAGCTATCCATTACAAGTGAAAAACACATCTGGGTTGCCAGGGCTGGAACTTTTTTCTCCTGTTTCCAAGGAAGGTAGAAAACAGCCGAGCTGACAGGACAGTGAGCCAGACGCTCATCAGCATAAATCAGCACACTTTACTGTAGACAACAGAGTTGTTTTTCATGTGAAGAGCTAGCCAACTGTTCTTTCTGCAGCTAGTGCTAGAATGGCATCAATCACCAGCCTCACGCTGGAGGACCCATCTAGGTGTGCAGGAATCCCCACTGCAGTTGCCATGGTCTGTTGCCAGTGCGGCACAGAAGTGTTCACACTGCTCAAGCTCAGTTCTTGTTAAAGAAATGTGTTACACTGCTTCCTATCATTGTGTTCTAAAGAACAGAAACCAAGCATAGAAACCAGGAGAGAGAAATACTGTTATCAATAACTCAGTATGAAAGTATACAAAGAGATTTCAGAGCCTTCAACTTCAGTGGACTCAATCGCAAATTAACTCTTTAGCTTAAAATGTCCTCTTAACAAGATTTGTCAAACATTGTGATTTGTAACTGGTTGGATATTAGGAACAATTTCTTGTTGTGGTGATGCACTGGAATGGGCTGCCCAGGGAGGTGGTGGAGTCACCGTCCCTGGAGGTGTTCAAGGAACTGGGAAACATGGTTAGTGGGCATGGTGGGGATGGGTTGGTGGTTGGACTTGGTGATCTTAAAGGCTCTTTCCAACCTTAATGGTCCTGTAATTCTGTGATCTGACTTTGAACTAAATCCGTTTTATTTTCTGGATTGCACAACTGTAGTGCTAACAATGCACAACCCCTGTACCCACCACACAAACAACAAACTCAAGGAATGCGCAGGTCAATTATTCAAGGTGATAGCATCATATCAGATGGCATCTCCTGGCACATAACCCTACCCATGCAATTTTTACCAACATGGTGAATAACGTTCTTCAATGAAAAGACAAGGGTAGAATTTATATTCTTGAACATATTTCCTACTAGTATGTCGGCAGTAATTATTAGGAAGAGGTTTTAAGTTGTTGATGAATTCATAAGTGGGTTATGATGGCATGAGAATAAAAATACGTAGCATGCATGCCTGACCCACGCACTGGGGTGCAAGTATTTCTGGTACAGACTGCTGCTGTACATGATTTCACAATCTGCAAACATGATTAAAGACAAGAAGAGATTCAAATTAATTAAAGAATTCCTACCCTACATGAAAAGGGTGGGTCAGGGGAAGTCAAGGTGAGAGTGCTTCTGTTTTCCATAACACAGCTGTGTTAACGTGGTGAGTGGAGAGATGCTGTGTTTGTGCTGCTACTTCAAAACATTTTTTCCGTGACCTTCTTTCAAGGGCAGAGCATGAAAAAGGCATTTAGTGATCAGTTCTCAGAAAGTAGGAATAGTCTTAGCTCAGTGCTGATGAGAGGTTTGCTCTACAGTCCATTGAGTGCCTTTCTTCAAGCAGTATTTGCTTTTACAAATGCAAGTGCAAAGACACCACAAGTACTGGATTCTCCTATGTTCAGCACTTCATCTCATTAGCGAGACAGCACAGTGATGAAAATCTCCCTGTATGGCCCAAATCTCACTCCCATTTGCTGTGACTAAATGCCAAGTTCTCAAGTAGCCATGCAGCACAGAAAGGCTTTCTTGTGACCAGGACACAGACTGTTTTGCTGTACTTCACTGCTGTGTATCCAGTCAGACCACCTTTCCATATAAGAAAATACAACCATCTGTTAAAATAAGCCAGCACCTTCCTCATTAACTTCTCCTTTTGATTTTATTCATAGACACTGCAAATGGGCATCAAGCATTTTTCTGGGCTCTTTGTGATGTTGTGCATTGGGTTTGTCTTATCCATTCTCACTACCATTGGGGAACACATCGTGTACAGACTGGTGCTACCACGAATCAAGAAGAAATCCAAGATGAAGTATTGGCTCCATACAAGCCAGGTGAGAATGCACTAGCAACCCCATGAAAGTCATGTTGGGCTGATTAAGAAGGACCAGACAAGAGCAATGTATAAAACATTGTAATAAGAGCACTGATGAATGGCACTTTAAGGGTAGCAGCAGCTACTGGAATTTGAAGAGGCTCACTTATGGGTGAAATCAGAAACATAGAGGAATTCCTAAAAATATTTGCAAGTGCAAGGCCTACAGAAGGGACTTTTCCATTGGCACGTTTAATCTTACAATTTTTTATGGACACCCAAAACAACAGCGTTATCCTAATCTGGAAGATTTTATCTCATTACAAGGGGTTCCAAATTTTTTGATGTGTGCAGGAGGTGCTGGGTAGTTTACGCCATTATTCTAAGGAAAATAATGGAAGAAAATTGCTCTAGGTGTTTGCTGCAAAGGAAGAGGTTATGTTGCAGAAAAAGGCACAGAAAATAAGAGCTATTGCTTTCAAGCCGTGCAGTGAAAGAGCTTCTTTAGCAAATAACACTGTTTGCTAGGGTCCGTTTGTCTTCTGAAGAATTCTAACACCAGGGATTGTTTGCCAGCTGTCTATCCACCTTTCAGAGTGCCCTTTCCTGGGAAACTACGGGAAAATAAATTTGTTGTAATGACAAAGCACAGACATTGCTTGTATCCTTGAAAAATTGCAGAATAATTTATGCTTAAGTCCGTCACACAAAGCCCAAATTGTTTATGTATTTATGGAGCTATTTTTAATCTTGCTTTTAGTAATTTATTTTCTTCTTTTCCCTCTAGAGATTACATCGTGCCCTGAACAGTTCATTTATTGAGGACAAATGCCAGACTAAGACAAAACGAGTAGAAAAGAGGTAGGAATTTTTGAACACCTTTTAAAACAAACCATAGAAATTACTGTGATGTGAAGTACACTCTGCCAGGATATCGGTTTATGGATCTAATATACATCAAACATAAGAGAAGAACAACAACAAAGAAACAACAGAAATGACAAAGGAGTGAAGCAAAAATGAGCTGTTTCCAGCAGAAAGCATTAAATCTAGAAATCTTGTTCTTTCATGATTTCCCTTACAGAATAAAAGCACTCCATTCAAAGCACAGGCTTTTCAGATTTTTAGGTCTGCTGCTGTTGGTTTTCCTCAAATAAGAGCCAGGAGGTGAATAGGCCTTGTGCGATAGCTTCACAGTGAATGCCAGATCAGGTGGTATATTTGTTTAAAAAACTTCCAACTTCATTATTTTTCAGAATAAGTACTAAAAAACCCTGAAAAAAATGCAGTCCTTTCAAAAGCCTTTGTCTCAACTCTTGTTACTGAAAAAGTAGGTAACAAACTTGCCTTGCATTTGTAGCCTGTGTGCTATGAAGAGCAGACAGTCTGACTTATCCGTCGCAGTAAGGACCACAAGGCATTCTCTTAGAACTAAGCATTTGCTCAATAGCTCAAAACTATTGGTGCATTTTTTGAAGACACTGGCATCAGTAATTGCTTTTCTACAGATGGGTAGAGACAGAATCTAGTAAAGAAATGTCTTCCTGGCTGCTGCTGTGTGTTTGGTGTGACTGAAACCCCACGTAACTTCCGTCTGGTCAGAACGATTAAAAAAAAGATGGGCTGAACTATCTGCCATATACTGAGCAGTGCAGAAACTTTGCAGGAGATGGCCAAAAGCCCTACACAGAACAGCTCTGAAAAACAACTGCACAAGTATTGTTTCATCATTCAGAGTGAGCATGTGCTGCTGACCGAGAAACTCTGCTTGCACAGCACCCAGCCCATGTATGTCTCTGCATGGTGGTCTGAGTGCGGTCCGAGCTGCCGTTTGCACAGGATTGTGGTGAGTTTAACTCAGGACACCTAGTAGTGTGGTGCTCAGCTTGTAATGAACGCTTACACAGCAAGACGCAACCCAGAGCTCTCAGATCAATTTTATTATTACACTTTATTTTGCTTTTGCTGAGGACTGTGTAGTTATTACAAGCAACAAGATATAAAAAAGAGGTGGAAAGAACTTGTATAATGGGACTGCTGTTTACCTCAGAGAGGGAACTCTACTCAGGTCTCAGCTTTCCAAAACTCCTTGAAGTCTGTGCTGGGAGAACTTCTCAGCCTCAGTGGCCGAATTCTAAAGGGTTTTGTTTGGTTTTTGATACTCAGGTGCTAATTGTGGTTTGGGGCCTTTGTTACAACGAGCCGCTCAGACCAGTCAGCCACAAGCAGCAAGAGCTATGGTAGTAACTAATGCTTTATCATAGAACCGTGCTTCAATTTGTGAAAGAAAAATACATCAGAAATGACAGTGATAATGACTGACTTCCACTGGGAAGCTCATGTTGCTACGCTGCAAGGTTTGGATTAAGCCGTGTTCACTCCACCAAAGCACAAGCAGCTCTCAAAAAGAAATAACACATATTCCCCTGTATCTCTTCACACGAACTCAAGGCAGCCCCTTTCCCCCTCCATGAGAACAAATGACAGCACGTTAATGCTGTAACGAACTTTGGATATTGCATCCACAAAGCTTTCAGACGCTTTGGAGGCAGATTTAAGTCTTTCTATGCTGGAGCTGAGAGGATCCAATTCAATAACTAAACTGAAAAAAATGGAGAGAACTTGAATTTTAGGATTCTTTTCAATTCTCATCTGCAGTTTACCATAAACATTTGGCTATTTGTGTTCATTAGTTGTGTTTCTGAGTAATAATAATTAAAGGTAGAAGAAAAATAAATATAATTGATGACAGCAGCATCATATTTCTCCAGTAGGATGGTTCACAGGGAAAGGTTGCATACACATAAGAGAAGGCTCTGATTCTATACTAACTCACACCTCTGCTCAGGTCCCATGTAGGGAACAGCCAGCATGCCGTGTGGAACACAGCCAGTACAGGCAACTGTCACCGGAAAAAATACATCTGCACCAATGAAGGGCAAAATGAGGTGACAGTCCGGCAGCACCAAGACATCCCCCTGCCACAGATGAGGAGGGAGACTCCAGCTTCTTTAACGACCAATGGGAAATCAGAGTCCCTCAGTATTGCTAGGACCTCAGTGATGCAAGAGCTCACAGAGCTGGAGAAGCAGATCCAAATCATCAAGCAAGAGCTGCAACTCGCCATGGACCGGAAGTCAGAGCTGGAAGAATATCAGAGGACAAACAGGACTGCAGAGCCCTAGGCCAGCACACTTGGCCCCTTTCCCCTTTTCTTCTTTCCTCTCCTTCTATGTAAAATTTGTTACACGCTTTTGTAATGCCAGAAAGAGGTGTGAAAATAAAGCAGGCAGTATGCTTTTCATGAGAGCAGAGTTGCAGCAGCCCACAGCCACTGCCACCATCCTGAGTCCTCCTTTTGTAGCAAGTTTCTCGTTCTCCTGGCCAACACCAGCCATTCCCAAGGGACTAGAGAAACAAGAAGTGTCTGCAAAGCAAAAGTTCCTGATTCCTTCACTTGGCATTACAGTGAAGTTTCCTCTTTTTTAGCCCTTTCTGTGCATTAATTCAAAAAGCAAGAAAAAAAAAGAAAAAAATGAAAAACCAAAAAAACAGAAGGAAATCTAAACTGCTCATTGGAAGCATGTCCCTTGTTGGTATGTTTTTGTTGTGGTACCTATGGGTTTAGTCTCTGTTTATGCTAAGGCTCCTTATGGTTGCCTCATTACACCAGGTGCTAGTTCTGTGTTGGCAGCCCCTTCCCTCCTGGCACCGGCTGTGGTTCACGAGACATATTCTTGGTGGTAGTCCCAGTACACAGTGTTCCCTTAGCTCTTCAGCACAAATGCAGATGTGACTGCTCTGTGACTGTAAGGAAGAAACTCCACCAGCTTAAAAATAACTTTGCAGAAACCAAACCATCACTCTGTCTGCTTCTGAGACCAGCTTCACTTTGCACTTCCACACAGAGAGGCCATGCAAACAGCTGCACTGGCAGGTGTGAGGGATTGGGTTCACAGTGGCACAGGGTAAGGATGAGAGGGGAAGGAAGGGGTAGTGGTGCTGCAGACCACTCCCTCTGCCCTCTACTGAAGAAGTATTTAGCACTGTGAAACCACTCCCTTAACATTGTCTGTCTACAACTGACATTAAGGTTCTTCCTTACAGTCAAAATGACATAAAGGGGATTTATCCTGACACCAAACTCCCACTGAAGTCAAAGGGAGCTTGGTACCAAAGCCTCCTTGTGGACCAGGGCTCACGGTAATGGAAGATGAGATTTGCTGTTTCAAAGTCAATGTACTGAGTGGAGCTCCCTCCCACCTGGTTGATGAGAAAAGGGGAAGGAAGGGTAAGCTGTTCAGCATCTGAATAAACAATACATCAATCCAAACGACTGTGTTATTTATACAGGATTTCTATGAATTTTTAAACAACACTTCCCAACACATCCTGTGTTGCAGAGAAAAAGAATGTCTGTAACACTGACAGAATTAACAGTGGTCTCCCAGATGCGTCATTGAAGTCATCTTTACCCTCTCTGTATCTCCAGCCAACTGTGTGAATGTTGCCAAGGGTGATGTTCTCAGCAGGGATGGTTAAAGGCTACAGCTAGATCTGAAATTGCATTCTGGGGTTTGAATAAGGCATACTACCTCTTTGTACCTTTAACCTTTGAAAAACAGTTGTAAATGAAAGCTCTACATGGACAACTAAAAGCTGGCATCAGCAACACCCACAGCAGTTAGCCCCATCAAAGTGAGTGCATCTCCTATTCCCTGCTCAGTCTTCAGCGTCTGCTTTTGGGAAGCAAGTCTGGCTGCTTCCTTCAATGCAGCCAGTTTCTCAGAAAATTGTCGATTTGAACAAAAAAAAGCAAAGTGGGGCCAGGGGCCTGCACATCTGAGAGGTCTGAAAGACCCAGGATGTCCCATCTTCCCTGCTCCTAACAGAAAATATGACCAGTCAAGTCACTTAGGTTGTATTTATTGCCTTTCCTTACCTTTACCTACCTCACTCATTTAGATAATCAGCTTATTAAGAAGAACTTCTTATGTGTATAGCACCCAGTGTCTTCCAATCTCTAACAATTTGGTTAGAACAGATGAACACTTTTTTTTTGTTGTTATTATTAGACAAAAACTAGGAAATAAATATTCCAAGCAGATTCCAACCTTAACAACAGTTTCTTACTTCTGTATCTCATGTATGAGTTCAGGAAAAGACCATCAATATTCATTTAAAAAAAGGTGAAATTAAGAAAGCTTATGACATCTTAAACAAAAATGTGTTTGTTCTGTTTCAAAGTTCCAACCCAAACATCCAGTCTTTCAAAAAGTCACTCTTCCTTTAAAGACAGAAGTGTGAGCAAAGAAGTGTCAGCCACCTAATAATGAATGGTAAACAAAAATCTCTTTTGGTGGGCACCCAAAGGGCTACTTCATGTCAAATGCAGAATAGGGATTGTTTCAAATTATTGCAGTAGTAACCAGAGGCCTTTAGGGAAGGGTCTGAGTTCTCATTGCCCATCAGAGACATCTTGTGGCCATAGGAAGCACTAAGTATTTTTATTAGTAATTTAAGGTCCATGGATTCCCTGCTATGAAAACATTAACCTGACACACACACACACAAAGGGACCACTTAAAGGTTCTTGCAACTTGCCTTTTTCACCAGACTACAAAGTTAGTACAGGGAAGAGTGTGTTAAACCTCCACAAAATGTACAAGAGTTAAGGATGCAGAGAATGTCAGATCCTCCATATCTGATCATTTGTACAGTCTTGAGATTTGCCAACTCTGTACCAAGAGAAGCAACTAGGAAAACAAACAAACAAAAAAAGAAGGATTTTTCAATCAGGTCTATAGTGTTCCAGAGCCACGTTAATCTAGTCAGAGAGAAGAATCCAGCCTGATTCTGTAGTGAACATTGTTTTCCATAGCTTTCCATGGGATGGGAGGTACCATGCATTCCCAGCTGCCTGGAAGGTTGGGAACTGCCCATGGCAAAAGGCTGTAGAGTTCTGTCCTGTCTACATATTGTTGGGGTTCAAGATTAATTCCTCCTCCTCATGTCATGGGAGGCAGTCTTCTTCAGGGACTTCATTCTGATTGGATTCTACAAAGCCCTACACACATCTATAAAGACAACAGGGCGAAGGCAGAAAAGGCATTTCTTAGCATCAGATCACAGCCAGCAGATTGGAAACAGAGCGCTTCCCTTAGAACTAGCTTCATTTTATAGAGGAGGTGGGCAAGAGTTTTATAGGACAATTCACACACTTCTTGAGCTTCACGACCTCGCAAGCAGGGCGTAACACATGCCCTGAAGAACAGATGGTGTCTCAATCAAGTAAAGAACACAGATCATGATTTTCCTGCCTGACACGAGGTCAAGCTAGCGATATAAGCAGCCTGTGGGCTAGTCCTGAGACTTCCACACCTTGTGTAAGATGCGTACCGAGAAGGAAAACCCAGGAAAACTCCCAGACTCCACAGCTTTCCTTCCTTCTGACCCCATCTGCTCTTTTGGACGGGGTTTCTGTTGTTCTAGTTCTGTTTTATAAATTGTAATCTTTTCAGCTCATCGATCCGTACTGGTTTATTTTGCTCATGATAAACAATTGTCATCTTGATAGGTTACCTCTTGATAACAATGCTCTTCAGAAATCATATTGTGAGTTCCTGTAGAAACACTCCTTTACACATACAGCGTCTCTTGTTAGTGCTAGAGGTGTTTACTTCATTTATACCTGACTATGCTGTCTCAGTCATTAAATTTAGTTTTCTCTAAAGAATATTTGGTGAAAAATAAGGGAAGAGATGCAAAATATTTTTAGTCCTGATAAACTTTTGAGTCATTTTCACTCATTCTGGAAAGTCAAAACACTAAGTTTTTCTCAGTGTTCAAATTATGAGCCTGAAAATACAATCACTTCCACAATAATAAGATTAAACATAACTATTATCTTAAAATAAGAAAATAATTTTACCTTGGGAAGGAACAAGAACAAACCTCATCTGTAAACCAAGTCTGGGCTGTTTCAGGTGTTTGGTTGCTCCTGTGCCTAAAGCAAACCCAGCACTGTTAGTATATGCACAGAAGTTTCAGGCTCGGCTTTCAGTAGAAATGCAGCATGACTTTATGGCTGGTGGTAAAGGACTGTGTACACCTACAAGGGCTGTGTAATTCAGGATGTTTGCAGCTGTGAAAGAGCATGCTGTTACCACAAAGCTGTTTGAAGATACAGGCAACGTTTGCTGGTGAATTGAGTCCTGGTTTTGATGAGCCAAGTATGTGTACCACAAAACATGTAATGAGCGTTAGTATTCCAAACACGCACTCTTATTTCTCTGATGTGATGTCATGAACTGTAAGCCAGATAGCAACCTAATGGAAGCGATAAAGGCTCTGCTTCATTCCTCCTGCACAGCCTGTGACAGCACGTAAGCCTTACCACAAATTCAGCATCTCAGCCTCTTCTTGCAATGTCAGGGACATGTGTTCCTTCTCAACTTTCAGGACTCATAGTAATTTGCGCAGTTCACAAGGTCTCAGTCATTTATATGTTTTTGGAAGGGTAAAAATATTCACGCATACTACAAGGCACTGTGTGATTAATTACTTTCACTTCACTACTGTTTTTGTTTTCTTTAAGAGAATATAAAAAAATAATTCAGATTTTATGACTTAGGGAAGGCTCATGGACAAGGCAATCCTCTGAAAGTTGCATCTTCCAAGAAAATTACATTGGCAGGAAAAACTCTATCTATTATGAAAGAATGTTTCAAATAAATGACTCAGCTTTTCATATTTAGGAACAGACTTCAAATGCAGCCTTGCAGCACAGAGAGTATAGAGACTATAGTGTACGGCACGTCCTTTCACCACGATTTCTATCAACTATGACAGAATGGCTGCACAAATAAGCCAGCATTTTGGTCCTTCTGTTATGTCACGAATAAGGTGGTGAAGGTACAGCCAAAATGACAGAGGTTGTTCCAGTTAACTTTTTTTGAAGACAGAGAAAGGAAGAAATTCATCTCTGTGCTTTAGAAACTTAAAGCCTGGAAAAAAACATTTCCAATAATTGGACAAAAGACAGAAGCATAGCTAGATACTATCACAGGTAGTAAAAACAGAAAAGTAGTCCAGACCAGAGCTTTTATTATAGCACGTGCACTACAAGATTAATCTTTGTGGCAAAACTGCACCAAAGTAATCCTTACAAATTAATTTCAGGAAACTAAGGGCAGTGTCTCAACCTAGAGGAAGATGTCCACATCAGCATGATGCTATTTGCAAAGATTTTCCATTGCCTTATCTTTCTCATTTTCCAGATGCAAAGATACATATATGCTTTTGGCAATGGAGGAATGTTTACTAATGCACCAGCCTTCACAGACACTTGGCCTGACTCATAGGGATAACTCAGGAGGCCTGGGGGCCTTAGGCCTGGACACAAAACTCCAGATGGGGCCCCTGCCTGGGGCACCCAGCACAAGGAGGATGCAGAGCTGTTGGAGAGGGGCCACAGCAGGGCCATGAAGATGATGAGAGGGCTGGAGCTCCTCTCCTACACAGAAAGGCTGAGGGAGCCGGGTTTGTTTGGCTTGGAGAAGGCTCTAAGGAGATCTCACTGGACCCTTCCAATACTTAAGAGGAGCTTCTAAGCAGGAGGGGGCCCAACTCCTACGCAGTTTGGTACGGACAGGACAAGGGGGAACGGCTTTAAACTAAAAGAGAGGAAATTTTAGATATTAAAAATAAATTCTTCACTGACAGGGTAGTGAAACATTAGAACAGGCTGCCTGGAGAAGCCATGGGTGCCCCATCCCTGGAGGCATCCAGGGCCAGGTTGGATGGGGTCCTGGGCGGGGTGACACCAGCCCGTGGCAGGGGGTTGGAAACAGGTAGGCTCTACGGTCCCTTCCAACCTAAGGTATTCTGTAGTTCTATGAGTCATTTCACTGAAGTCTACGTATGTATCAGTTCATTCTTTAGTTGGTCTTTTAATGGGGAAGCTATTCACACTCAGCAACGCCACCATACTTTGACATGATTTGAAACTCAAAAAAACAGAGCAAACTTCTCAAATAAAGACCTCATTTATTCTGCTGCAGACAGCTTCCATCCCATCAGTGCAAGGCTTCAGTTAGATGTTTCCAACTTGACAGTGTGGAAGTGATAAATGGAAAACATCCCCTGAACTTCAAAAATAATCCACAAAAACTGAAGGCAGAAAGAAAAGAACAGGGACAAGGAAGGAACTGAGATCTACTACTTTTTTTTAAAAAGCATTCCCTAAGAACACTGCAGAAGCACTGACTGCCCCGAAGGTAACAGTTAGAGAAAGTGAGGGAGGCTGATTGGTCAGCATAAGCAGCAGCTTTCTGATTCCAGTGGAAAGAATCAGCCGATGTAGATCCTATGGAAGTCATTGGCACCAAAGGCAGCATTGCACTTCGGGCACTTACGCTGCCGGGTGTCATAGCGTGTTTTCACACACTCAAAACAGAAGACATGAAAACACTTTGTTAGGACAGCATCCTTTTTGCGCATGTTACAGCATGGGCAGGTCAGGCGGGCCTGGAAGACAGAAATGTTACATTAGGGCCTGCTACACTGTGCTAAGTATGTTAAAAGATGACTAAAGATGAAGGTCTTTCAAATTCTCCTAAGGAAAGGGTGCTTTTTTTTCAATGCAGAATAGGTCTACAATGCCAGAGTTCAGATAACAAATGTCAAATACTCAAAAGTGTGACTACAGAGCCTTTTGACTAAAGCAGAGTTCAAGAGAGAAGTGGTAGACAGCTACTCACCTTGTAATCCTTGATTTCTTCCATCAATATCTCATCACAGTTGGGAACCATGTCAGGCTTCTTAGTGGTTTCCAGCTTCCTGCGTAACCTAGAAATGTCTTCCTGCATAAAAACAAAGAGACCAAATAAATGAGCAGTGTCTTCTCTGCCACAGCTTCTTCAAGAAAGAAACAGAACTAGAACCTGACCAACTCCGCATCTATCTAGCTATGTCACTCCATCTATACTTTTATCCCAAAAGGCATACAAGAGATGATACTATCATCTGGAGGTACTTGTACTGTCAGCATTCAGTGGCCAAGACCTGAAATAGCCAAGACTTCATCAAGGAGAAACCCAAGTAAATGGACATAAAAGTACTAACAACCCGGAAACAGTGAGGAAATTTATGTAGCTGAAACTTACTCTGACTTCAGTGCACAAAGAGCAGACAACAAAGGAAACAGATATTGAAGGATTATGCATGGGGTATATACCTCAGCCCTTTTGAAGTTAAACATTTCTTTCTCTCTAGTTACTCTGCTTTCCACTATCTCATCCTGGAAGTCATGTAGCTTCTTCTGAGCCAGCTCTAGCTGGGTTTTCAGATCATCTGCAAGCTGGGCTGCATCCATGGCCTGAAAAAAATAAACCATCACACAAGAAACAAACATGAAAGAAGCTCTAGTGATTTCTGGTCTCCATCTGTAAATTCAAGACTGCTGACAAAATGTGTCTTGGGCTGCTGGAGATGTATTTTTTTTAAATCTGCTTTTGGTAGTTTCAAACTGAAGAACCGAAATTATTCCCTAAACATTATTTCAACAGCAAAATATCTTTCTGCCCACAGGCTCTAATAATTTAGCTTGAACACTCCTCTTTAACAGAGGCAGCTTGTTACATAGCAATGCATCTCATTTGGAAAACACAAATGCCCCCCTCAATTCTCTGTTAATATCAGTATTTTAGCCTTGCATTTCCACACTTCTTCCTATTGAATTTCAAGGCAGATCTACAGCCAAACTAGATAGAACTGCAAGATAGGGCTTTTTTTTGTGTAGATGCATTTTTTTTTTGTCGTTTTCTCTCCAGACCCATGCTCTTACCATTTTCTGTTCCTGCAGTAACAAATCTATTAGCTGAGTTCTCTTAGTACCACAGAACATGACTGCACTGAATTCCCCCACCTCCTCTTCAAAACAGTGTTTCTGCTTTCCTTTCCGCCTGTTTTAAAGTAATTCCTGCATTTCTGCTACAGCCTCGATAACAGTGACTGGATCAATCATGACGCTCAGTTTTAGTCTACAGACCAACTTCATTTAGGTATCTTACACATTTAAGAAATGTCTTAGTGTTCCCTAATCCTAATCCTTTTACTGACTTCATCTTTCCTATGAAAGCTTTAACTGATCTCAGTTAACTTAACACCTGGCTGATGCCTATTCTTTCCTAAGTTCCCTTTTCAAGGCACCTCAAGTCTCCTAATCAGACTTTCACAGAAACAGCTACACCTTACTTATCTTTATCAAAGTAAACATCAGTCTATGACACTAAAATTACCACACTCTTCAGAGCTCCTCAGCCTTCTCATATTCTAGTTCAAAAGCAGGGAATATCAGGTTCCATAATGCCAGTGAGAGATGGGAGATTCCCAAAAGACAGTAATTTCGTCTCCAAAAGGAACCACTTACCTTGCGTTTGTTCATTTCCAGGGCCTGCGTCCTGAGACCAAGTTCTTTCTCCCCTGTTCCAATACTGCTTTGCAGCAAGTGTTCCTTCTCCTCCAGCTTACGTACAACCTGCAGCTGGGCATCCACCTTAGAAGGGGAGAGAGGAGACACACAAGGACTGCAATGAATGCTCTACGGGTCTTCATAGTTGTAATTAAAACTACATGCAAAAACTATCCCTGCCTCCTCATCACCAAAGATGGTATCTCTTTATCTTGCCCTTTTCCTCCTGGATGCAGACACACTAGCACTCCTAACAGGCGTATTCAGAACTCTCTGGTGAATGCTTTAAAACCTAGCTAACACTTGCAACAAAGATTCATCTTTTGGTGGGTGGCTTACAGAATTGCTGCAAGACAGTAAGCAGTTCTACTCTGGTTCCAAATATGGCAGAACACATATGTGGAAAAACTGTTACCACAAGAAAGTGACTTCCCTGCTTTTCCTTCTGCTTTTGCTCTCTGTAACGATGAACCTGCAGGACAGTTTATACTCATACAGCAGTTTCTTACTGAGACAGATGCCTTGAAGTCCAATGTAGAATACTGCAGCTGATATGGGGAACACTTCCTTCTGTTCTAATTTTCGCTGAGATAGATGTAATTTTCTTCAAAGTGGCTTATGTGGCTTCTGAATTTCTGGCCAAAATAGTGTTGATAACAAATCCAGATTTCAGTTGTTGATGAAAAGTGCTTAAACAGCAGTGAGGCTTTCTCTGCATCTCATGCTATCTCACCGGTGTGTAGACATAGGGTGCACAAGAAGTTGTGGGAGGGCACAGCTGGAACTACTACCCTAAGCTGAGCAAAGTGATATTCCATACTGTATGATGTTATGCTCAGCACTGAAATCTGAGGACAGAAGGAGGACTAGGGGAACATGTCCAGAGTTACGTTGTTTGTCTTCCCAGATGACCAGTATGTATGATGAAGCCCTGCCTTCCTGGAAGCGGCTAAATGTTTGTCTGCTAATGTGATACCAAGGACAGCTCTGGGATCCAGGGTGCAAAGTTTGTAACAAAGGATAAGAGGGAGAACAATGAAACCTTTGCACCGGCAACTGATTAAGCTTGCAAAACTAATCATGGGGTCTGCTCCGTACACAGCTTGCGGGGAGGGAGGAAAGGGGGGGAACAGAATGTGTCTGGGTACGTAGATACTACAGACAGCGTTGGGCAGGAGGATGCAAAAAGTTTCTTTGTAAGATGGAAAAATTACTAGCAAGACAATACTGCAGGAGGGAACTGCTTGCGTGGGGTGGGTGGGGAGGAAGAACAGGACAGCTAGATTCAGCTCGCAAAATAGATTTGCAAAACTGCAAACCTTGTGAATCTAGATAACATTGCTGCGCAGTGTAATGAAAATTGTTCCCACCTTCAAAAGCTGTACCTTTTTTTCAAGTCAGCGCGGGCCCCTGAGCACTGCAAAGTGCGAGGTGACCCATTGCCAGCCGGCTAAATAAAGCTGGCATACGGAATTCAAACTAGGTCAAGCCAGTCTGGTGGTGAGTGTTAACTGTGGGCTAACGCTAACAGCAAGTAGTGAATTAATTTTGCATCTCTTGCACATGCAACTTTTGCTTTTCTTAGTAAGTTGCCTTTATCTCAACCCATGGACATTCTCACTTCTGCCCTTCTCTCCCCTGTTCTACTGGGAGAAGACAGGCAAGCAGCTGTGTGCATCTTAGCTACCTACCAAGGTTAACTTACAATACCTTCACCTTCCCATGAGTTTGGCTGTCCTCTCTCCTTCCCTCAGGTTACCTGTGTCTTCAGGGTCAAAACTTGATCTGCCAGCTCCTCCTTCTCTTCTTTCAGCAGCTTATGAATCTGGTTGGACTTGATGCGTTCTGACATCAGCTTGAAGTTGGCATCATCCTTCTCCCGTAGCTGCTGCATCAGCCGGATGTTCTGTTCCTGCATGTCTTCAAAGGCTTGGCCTGTGACATCCATTTCTGACAGCAGAGCCTCCTCCTCCTGCAAGAGAATCATTAGCTCTGGCAGAACTGTTTCCTGTACCACTACTGTTATCCTGGACATTGTACTCAGCGACACCAAAACTAACACAGACCAAGGAAAATGCATCAGTCTCTAGGCACTCCTCCACAAGAGAAATGCCCTGAATTATAAAGTGGAGAAAAGAGGCTCATCTTCATAGAAACTCACAGATGCTTGCTTGTCAGGTGGGAAAAATCAGGTGCAGCAGTCATTGCCAGAGCTGGGCAGAAACCACCTCCCAACTCCAGGCAGCTAGCTAAATAGCTGTCATAAACTAGGCCAATTAATGCCCTAGGTTGACAACTCAGCAGCTTCCAATTAAGAGGCTGTCAAGCCCTTTATATTCATGTTGCTTCATCATTAAAGGAGTAAGTGACAAGATAGTATAATTGTGTACTAAGGAAAAGAATTTAAATTCTAAAAAAGTGCACATCAAATGACTGGCTTGCCTCACTTGTACTCAGGTCAGTCCTGCCTTGTTAGCATTAGATTATGTCCTTTTTTGTGGAAGAAGGTATGTCACAGCACCACACAAATGTATTAATTATATGAACTGTACATATAACAATACTATTAAAAAACAAGTTTCACCCTCCTCCTCTAGAGGCTGACCCAGCCACTTCTCCTCTTTGCTTTCCGCCTAAGCCTCACTTCTGCCATGAGCTTTGTGATACTTGGTGTTGAGATTTTTTTTTCCACCTTCAATACACAAGAACAAATCTCACACATCTCTGAAACATATGGCAACAGAAATTCTGTCTCCCTGGCTGTAAACTAAAGACACTTACTTCCCAAATGCACAAGCCATGACAGAACTTACTAGAAACTCACCTGTTTAGCCATGGCTAGCTTCTTCTGTAAATACTCAATCTGTTCCTCTACTGCTCGGATCTTCCGGAGGGCATCCTCATCAGCCATCTTTTTACTCTCCTTTTTCTCCTTGTCTTCCAATTCTTTCACTCTCTGCCTTAGCTCCTCCAGCTTAAGAAAGGGCAAGACAGAAATGACACTAAATACAAGGATGTGGCCTGAGCTTTGTTAAGCACCTGTTTTCCCCACAATTCTTTAAACCTTCAGAAAAACTGCCTTCTAAGCATGGGAAAATAAAATCAATTACATCTCAACAGGACACTGTATTACTGGCAGACAGACCATTAAGATGGGCTGTAAGATTAAGACCTTTGTTTCAAAACCTTGGAAAATTCAACAGCACCTTTAATAAAGTAGTGACACTTGTTTCTTCCACTTGAATATGTAAGGCTATGTGGAAGAAAAGCATCTGCTCCTTTAAAGGCATCTGGTCAAGAACCTTTTTCAGTGCAAAAAGGGACAGCAAGAAAAAGAAGAAGAAACCATAAACAAAACATACAGAGACACAAACCTGACTGGCAAAACAAGGGAACCAAACCTGGTCAGTCACGCTAACTGATGAGGGAATGTGAGAATATTTAATCCAAGAAGGTCATCTGACTGGGGACCTTCCAACTAGGAAACTAAGGTGGAAAAAAAGGGAGAAACCAGAAACAAGATACACGGAGGCACTGACCTGAGAAAATAAACATGCATACAATAACAACAAACATACCTTGTAACTAATTGTTAGGCTTTCAATAAACCAGAGGTGCTACTTCCAGGAAAACTAACCTGGGCTTTGCAATGGAAAAGACTGCACCAGAAGGGGCCTGAGCTAAGACGGATATGGGAATCAGTTCTGCAAATCCTGGAGCACTGGGAAGGGGAGCAAGATTAACAAAGGGGTGTGTAGGCAGAAAGGACTTGGTTGTGTGTGCAATCAGGCTGGTCAGCGTGATCATCTGGCTGACCACTGCAGTCTGGCCTATCTTCTTACAGTATCTTCATATTTTTCTTACCTCTCTGTGATCTCACTATCCATGTCACGTGTACGCGTGCCACAAGGACTAAGTGGTGACTTCGGGTAAGACAGTTTGTGAACTGGTTAAAGAAGCCTGGGATGCAGGCAGAGGCGCTAGATTGACAGAAGGGCTGTGCTAGTACTGGAGGGATCTGCTAAAATGTGTGCGCTTGTGAAACTGGACAGAGCTGTGTGTATGTGTGTGTACCTTCAATGGTGAATTTTTGCCCTCACCATCTGAAGAAAACGTGGGGCCTTTTCTACTCGTGTTAATGTTTTGAGTCCAGTATGTGGGCACTGCTGAAGGTAGCAGTTAGATCGTGGCAATCTGCTTGACTGGCCATATCTTTGTCTCATAGTGTCTGTCCGTGTCCCTGAGACATGTGCTCAGCATCACTACTGCTGAGCCTGCACTCAGGAAAGCAGCAGCCACATCCCTCAGCCTAGGCTGAGACCCTATGTCCCCAGCCTGGGCTCCAGCGGCTAGGTAAGAGGAAGTCCTGAACCAGAGTGGCTGGAAAAGAAAACCATACTTGTAGCATCCCTTAACATCACATCGTAACTTTTTTCAGTGCTCTCTGCAGGTTCACTCATATGGAACATTTTTGAATTTTGTTTCCAAATTATTCTCCAAGACTCTGTCGGGTGATGTTCTTTGCCATATCCACTAAGAAATTTGAGACCACACTCTATATTTTCCTAACAGCACAGACTAATTTTTGTCTTATTTGCTGCCTAACTCTGTCTTTAGGTCTTTCTAAATTTTTAATGATGTAAGGCTAACCTACGTATAATAGAAATGGAAAGCTAAAAACAGCTTTGAACAAACAACCTCCCTTAACACCAGTGATGAAAACATTGTCCTTCAAGAGGACATACCAGCATCTCTTCTCAGCTCAAGACCACTTCAGACTCTACTGTAAGTGACTAACATGTGAAGATAAGAACCTCTCGTTTTGACAACAAAGACACCACAGTTCAGATACAGAGTATTAGAAAAGAAGTTTTAAGGAGCATGCAAAAGAGGAAAAAATGGTAAGAGAAATGAGGTTTACCTCTGCTTTGGCCTTCTTCTCAGCTGCCATGAGCTGCACTTTGTCTCTCTGCTCTTTGGGGGCAGAGCGGTACATATCTAATAACAGCTTCATCTCCTTCTGGCTCTCCTGGGCTTTCCTGGAAACAGAGAGATAGAGGACTGTAAGAACAGAGCAGAAAAGCTGCACTGTCACACATTCAGCAATATTCTCTCCGTATTCCACACTGCAGGTATGTAGAGTCCTCTTCTATGGCTCTTCTATGGCTGGTAAATGCAAGCTGAAAGCTGCAAAGAACAGGTTCAGGCACGTGCAGGTTGAACAGCTGAGAGAACACGGGGGTAAAGAAAGCATGCATCCTATAAGTAACCAACAGCTATCCATCTCTGCTTTGGTACTGATCTAAGACAGGGAGATCACTGAGCTCTTCATTAGTAACATGCTGCTGTAGAGTTTTACACAACAGTAGTAACAGCAACATGACACACAGTATGAAGTACCTGCTTTGGTATTCATGCTTCAGGCTATTTTAAGTGAAATGTTACTACGCTGTCCAAAACATAATCAGACACAGGGTGTAGAAACTTCTAATATCAGTAACAAATTTCCTAAGAGCTGCAAGTGGTCTCATATAAACATCCAAGTTTGGGCATAAGTCACACAATAAAGGGAGGAACAGCAACTCTTACTTGAGCTCAGCCTTCAACTGCTTGATCACTTCAGCCTCCTTCTTTCTTCCATCTTCATGTTTCCCTTTCTCCTTCTCTTTGGACTCTCTCTCCTTCTCAGATTCCTTCTGTTTCTGTTTTTCTCGCTCCCGCTCCTTTTCTTTTTCTTTCTCTTTCTCTCGCTCCCTTTCTTTCTCTTTTTCCTTTTCTCGTTCCCTCTCCCTCTCCCGTCTTTCTCGCTCCCGTTCCTCTTCATCTCGCCTGGCCTTAACTTCACTAGCTTCTTCAGAAGCAGCCTTGGGAGCAGATACTTGGGCAGATGGGTCATCAGGTTCCTGTTTGATCTCTGGAGGCTCCTCCTTTGTGTCTTCAGTGCTGGACTGCGATTGTAGAAGAGCACTACCACTACGAGAGCGGATCTGGCATGGAACAGCAAGAGACAAGACAGAGAAGGAAACAAGCCATTAGGTTATCAGCCAGAAACTTGTATCACAGTTATCCCCCTACACTGGTCTTCCTAACTCCGCTTGCGTGTTTCCTCTGACATTGCTAATACTGTTCACAGAGCTCTATAAAGCTACAAAAGGAAAACAATTCATCTGTTATTGGAAAGCAGAATGTGGAACTCCATCAGAAATTACACTGCATCTTGCAGGCCGTAACAGAAAGGCTGATATTACAGGCAAGGATTGACAGCATCCACCCTTCCACTAAGCATTTTCTGCTCTTTACTAGCATTTTGTATTTGGATACCTTGCTCAAGTCAGATTGGGCCTCTCTCAGTTTGCGTTTGTATCTCAATACCTCTCCCTTCAGCTGGTGGTTATGATTCTGGAGGCTGCTGATGAGATGACGCATCTCCCGATTAATTGGGCCTAGAAAAACAGAAACACAGATGTAACAAAATATACTTCCACTCATCTTCTATACCCCACTCATCTTCTATACAGACTTTCATCGTGAGGGAGTGCCAAGAGACCAAAATAGGACTATAATCATTCTACCACACAACACAGCATCACAACACATTCACAGAAAAGCCATGCCAGTTTCACAAGCTACTATAATTCTCTGGAGGTTCCCAGCCCTAGTTTCCCCTTTACTTTTTCCCCTCACATTCCTTAACGGAAAAAACAAATCTTTTTAATTTGGTCTGGCTGTGATGGAGTTAATTTTCTTCACAGCAAGTCATACAGTGTTGTTTTAGATTTAGGAACCAAAACAATGCTGGTAACACACAAATGTTGTGGCTATTGCTGAATAATGTCTGCATGTTGTCAGCATCTTTCCCGTTTCTCACTCTGCCCCCCCAGCGAGTAAACTGGGGGTATGTAAGAAGTTGGGAGGAGACAAAAGAAGCAGATGATCCAAACTGACCAGAGAGATGCTCTGTGCTATGTAATGTCAGCAATATAAACTGAAAAAGGGGGAGGATTTAAAAAGGTTAGCCATCTTATGCTTGTGAACTGACTCGGCACCAGTGTGGAAGGGTGGGGGAGGTGTGTGACTACTTTTTATCACTTATTTTTATTTCTCTCTGTTCCACTTCTTGCTTATCAAACATTTTTTATCTTGATCCGTAAGTTTTCTTGCTATTACTCTTCCTTTCCTTTTCCTCTGTTCCAGTGAGAGTAGGAAGGTGAATAAGCAAGCAGCCCTGTGGCACTTAGCATGCTCACCAGGTTAACCTGTAAGTCATGCTATACAGAATCTCTTCGGATTTAAATGCTACTAAGCAACAACTTCCTTCTTTTTTCTAATAAAATTTGAGTGTTACTGGTTTGTTGTCTACGTTGGTATCTGAGACTTGTAAACTAATCCTCCCAAAAGTAATTTTTAAAAATGCAAAATAATCTACCGTAAACCAAATTATTATTAGGTAAATAGCTAATAATAAGCACATAATAGCTAATAATCCAAGCACAAGTTTCAAGCCACTCTCCTCCAAGCTCCCAGCTGGGAGGAGAATGGCTTGAGAGCAGCCCAGATTCCCAATCCCAATCCAGGAGGATATGGGGGTGTCGGCTCATGAAAGATTCAACTTGAGCTGGCAACATGTGCGCTTGGAGCCCAGAAGGTCAACCATATCCTGGGTTGCATCAAGAGAAGCGTGACCAGCAGGTCAAGGGAATTGATTCTGCCCCTCTGCTCTGCTCTTGTGAGACCCCACCTGGAGTACTGCATCCAGTTCTGGGGCCCACAAAACAAGAAAGATATTGAGCTGTTGGACCAGGTCCAGAGGAGGGCCACAAAGATGATCAGAGGGCTGGAGCACCTCCCCTGTGAGGACAGGCTGAGAGAGCTGGGGACTTTATAGCTACCTTCCAGTACCTGAAGGAAGCCTACAGGAAAGCCAGGGAGGGACTTGTTATAAGGGCATGTAGGGAGAGGATGAAGAGAAATGGCTTTAAACTAGAACAGAACAGCATAGATTAATACTTTATATTAAGAAGAAATTCTTTACTCTGAGGGTGGTGAGACATTGGAACAGGTTGCCCAAGGTGGTTGTGGATGCCTCCTCCCTGGAGGAGGGGCTGAAGTCCAGGCTGGATGAGGCTTTGAGCAACCTGGTCTAGAGGGAGGTGTCCCTGCCTATAGCACGGGGGTTTAAACTAGATGATCTTAAAGATCCCTTCCAACTCAAACTATTCTATGACTCTATGATTCTATGAAAATGTAATATTTTTCAACACCTAAAAGGAAGTCAGGTAACATGGAACTGGCTTCTGAAACTTGTCAAGACAAGTATTTAACAATAACAGAAAAAAATAAAATCATGCTAAGTGTTTTGCTGCAATGCAACTTCTAATGTGGCTGCTTAAAAAAAAGAAAAAACATAGAAGAAGAACTCCATACCTGCTTGTTCATTGGCAGCAAGCGTCTGTTCAAACTCAATCCTCAACATCTCATACTCTTTGCGGACTTGTGCCAGGGTGTCCTCTAACTGAATTACCTCTGTGCGTAGTTTCTTGTGAAGGCTGACCTCATCCCTCTGAGGAGTAAGAAGGGGACAGAACTTGGTGCTGTGACCTGGGAGTGTCTCTCACCTCATCAGCAGAAGGTACAAGAACAGATGAGTTACTGCCAGGAAGAAATTTCCTGAGCATTTCCAGAGCCACTCAGATCAACAGCAAGAGACAGTGGGTGACAAGGTTCTCTAGTGTTATAGAGCAGAGGTAATACCTCAATTAGTTCCACCTGGCGCTGGTGTGTGGTGCGAGTGCCATGAAGCAGAGTGCGAGCCTCATCAAGATGTGCCTTCAGCTGGAGACTCTCATTATACAAAACTGAGAACTGCGACTGCATACAGCGATATTCTGGAGTCTCTTTCACAGCTTCTTCCACTGCTCGTCGCAGCTCAACCTAGTCAGGACACAAGAAGATGTCACAGAAAGTAAAATCATCTCCTTGACTACTGCAGTGAATTAAGCTGCCACAAGCAACTTTTCAATGGCAATAGAACAAGTATCTTAAAAACTACAAAGAAAAAAAGTAGAACTTTAATAGCATTGCTGTGAAATAGATGCAAGCAATGCTTAATTACTGACTAAAAAAGTCTGTGCTTTCTCTCTGCTGGTATGTACAAATCTGCTTTTCTTACATAGTCACATAAGATTTTTTCATTTTCAAGTTTTGCAACTATTTATCTCAAATGTATGGGCTCAGAACGCACAATAAATATTTTCAACTGATTTATTGTAAAATCATAAAGATGTAAATGAATTAAGACAGAAACACAGAAAAAAATATGACTGTAAATTAGAAAAACTACGTCACTCTAGATAGTTATCTTTTTACCGATAAGAGACATAAAAACAGAAGGCAAATGAGGGAAAGCATAGAATCTGAATTTTACTACAGAAAACTCAGCAGATGTGTGGCTTGAAGCAGTGAAACAAATATATAAATATATATATACATACACACACAATGCTCAACACTAATTAAGAGAAAAGGAAAGCTGTGCACCAAATGGTGTTCCTCTCAAAACAAACTCATGAGGATAAAACAGTATTTGCAAGTGCTGCAGGACAGTTTCCGGTGTCTCATCAATGAAAATTAATATCAGCTCAGATGTTTCTTGTATCAGGCTAAAGTAAGCACAAAACAAACAGAATCTAAATTTTATCTACTACAGATCCACAAATTTTTGTGTTATCAACACTAAGAAATTCATACGTTGTTTCCTCTCTATCCATTCTACCACAAAGAAAAGTTTAGGCTAATCTGCTCTTTCCAGAGCCTAGAATCTGCAACTCAAGTTCCCTGGTTCCACTCACATGGGGTGGAGGGAAGGTGAAAGAGGGGAATTAAATAACCAGACATCATTAAAACATACTAAAGGAATGGAACATAATTGAGAACAGGAAATAAAAATTCAGTACAATTCCCACTAATGACCACACGGTGTCACTAATACACTGAACTGCAAGCGTAAGTCACACCAACAAGTTTATTTCAAGTACACAGCCCAACTGCAACACAAATAGTTTTGAGTTGGCAAGAATATTTAAAGAGTATTTAGTTCAATGCCCCCAGCATGGACAGGGACATAGAAACACAGAACAGCTTGGACTGGAAAGAACCTTCAAGCCCAACCACTTCTAACCTCCTGCCACCTGCTAAATCAGGCTCCCCACGGCCCAGTCCAGTTGGACCTTGAATGCTTTTAGGGATGGGGCACCAACAGCTTCTCTGTACAACTTGTTCCAGCCATTAAGAAAAAAATCAAAAAATCATATTTTTAAAATAAGAGGGTAGTTTGTGTATAAGCATTGCCCCTTGTCCTGTCACTACAAGCTCTGGTAAAAAAAAAAAAATTCTCCCTTTTTCTATAATCCCCCTTTGAATATTGATAGGTTGCAATAAGGTACTCCAAAAGCCTTTCCTTCTCTAGCCCTGAACAACTCCTACTCTCACCATTTCCTCATAGGAAAGTGCTCCACTACTCTGACCATTTTCATGTCTCTTCTCTATACCAACTCTAAGAGCTTCTTGTCTTTTAGATGCTGGGGAACCCAAAGCTGGATGCAGTACTCCAAGCAGGGTCTCACAAGAATGATCTCTCTCAGCCAGCTAGCCATGCTTTTTATGTGGCTCAGGATACGAAGAGCAAGCACAGAACAGAAGAACACTAATAAGGATTCCCAGAGATTCAATTCAGCACGACAAATGAGAACAGGCCACACAGAACACCTTCACCTTCAAACAGGTACAGACATCTCACCTTGAGTTTTTCATTCTGTGTTGTTACTTCCTGAAGATCATGGCGCAGTTCCTCTAACTCATTGAGGCGGTTCCCAGCAAGCTCTTTATTCTCTTCCAGCTCTGCATTCATCTCCTCAAACTGTTGGGGATAAATTAAGTTCCACTATTCACGTACAGTACTAATTCAGTGATCATTTCTACAGTAAGAGTCAGACGTTACTGAGTGAGACAGACCCTACTTCCCCCAGGTCTGTTTCATAGCAGGAAACTTGCAAGGAAACAAAATGGTTTGTCAAGGCCCCCCAGGAGATTTGTAGAAAAGGAAGTATTTAATTCTGTAACAAACTGAGATCCTATGCATAAGCTCTCCTTGAATATATTCTTCCCCTTGAACAAAACCAAACCCTGACCTTACCTTGCGGGCATTAATGGTGATTGTGCCCCCATAGAGACTGCTCCCCGCTCCATACACCTTGTAGCCTTTAGAATTCACCTGCAAAAAGGAAACAGATTTCATAAATGCTTGATTAAATGCTAAGAATATACTAGAACAGCACATTCACCATCACAGACTGTATACTAGAGATTCTAACTTCTTACAGTGAAGTACACCAGGAAGATACCATGCCACTCAAAACTACACCCATTTCTCTGGATGGTGCTCACCCGTTCAAGAACATCTGCCAAGTGCCGGTTAAGTCGCTGCTCCCTCTTACGGATCTTGTCAATATTCCACTGAAGGTCATCAATCATAGTCTCCAGAACAGACACTCGAGACTCTGCTGTCTCCACTTTCTCTTGCAGTTTGGAGAACTGCAGTCAAGAATATTTTAGTCAGCAATATTAGATTCAACCAACAATTTTTCAGAGTGCTAAGCATTTTTTTTCCTCTTATTCATCATATGCTGGATTAATACTTTCTGTACATTTTGTGGTCGTCTTTTCCCATTCAGATAGTTTATTCTAAGATTACTCTTTTAAGAAGAGAACAATTCTGACAGCACAGCTGAAGTGCCTCTACACCAACACATGCAGCTTGGGAAACAAGCAGGAGATGGAAGCCATAGTGCAATTAGAAAACTATGGCCTAACTACTATCATGGAAATGCAGTGGGACAAACTGCACAACTAGGGCACAATGATTGAGAGCTACAAGCTTTTTACTGGCAGGGAAGGTGTGGCAGAGTTGCCCTCTATGTTAAGAAGTGGACAGACTGCAAAGAATTGGTTCTGAGAAACAGCCACTAACAGGTTGAGAGCCTGTGGGTTGGAATGAGGGACCATTCCAATAAAGGACATCTGGCGGTCAGTATCTACTACAGGCTGCCTGATCTAGGGGAGACTGCTGACAAGGCCTTAACTGCTTCCAACCACAAGAAGCATCACGCTCACAGGTTCTCATCCTGATGGTGGATTTCAGCTATCCTGTTATCTACCCAGTTGCTGGCAACTCGATAGGCTCCAAACAACCCAGGAGACCGCTGCAGTGCACTGAAAATAACTTCCTGGTTCAGGCACTGGGCAGACCAACAAGGAGAGAAGCAATGCTGGACCTGGTGCTCACCAATGCAGAGGAGATCACTGAAGGGCTTAAGATTCGAGTTCATGATCTCAGGGAATATGGGCCTGACAAAAAGCAAAGCCAGGACCCTGAACTTTAGAAAAGCAAGTTTTCAGCTGTTTGAAGAATTACTGGATAAAATCCCTTGCAAGCTGCCCAGAGAAGTTGTGGATGCCCCATCCCTGGAAGTGTCCAAAGCCCTGGGCAGCCCAATCTCATGTGTGGCCACCCTGCACACATCAGGAGGGTGTGAAACTGGGTGATCTTTAAGCTCCCTTTCAACTCAAACCATTCTATGATACTAAGTAAACTGTCCCAAATTTTACACTAGTTGAATCCTAGCACAGTAATGAAAATAATCAAAAAAATGAAAAGGAAAACGGGGAAGAAGTTGGGAATATCAGGCAGAGTGCAGAAGCAGCCACTTCACCTTACTCAAAAGCTGTTGTTTTTTTTTATTTTTTTTAAATATTCTAAATCCTCACCATTATCTGCTCTATAAACCACTGCAGTGCCTTCAGATGAACATTGAACCAGGCCAGCATTAACACAAATAAATACTGATGCTTCTGAAGCAAGTACTGCCAATAATGTGAATTCCTTAATGACTGTATTCAACCTACAATTAAGGCTGTAGAACTTTCACACATGACGCAGAAGAATCAGGAGAGGTGAAATGACAGGGATGTCAAGCGTCACAGGCAGCTTAGCCTCATCTTACCACTTCTTCTGCTCCATCCTCTTCTAAAAATCAAATCCATTTAACTCATTAATCACTATACTCTGTCCTTCAGTGATGTAACAATCAAATCCATTCAAATTACACAGAAAAATCTATGTATAACCACTCTTTCCAAAACCTTCATTCAGAACCTGAATTTCCATTCTTGATGCTACTGCTCTCCCTAAGGCAACAGCCTGCTTTGCAAACAGATAGTTCAAAGCGAAAAATAATCAAGTACAGTCTCCAAAACAGATTTCTTTCTCTCTTCCTTTTATACCTCCTGAGACATTATTCGGTGCTTTTCCTGAAGAAGATCAGCCAGTTCCTGTAGACGCCCATTTTCATGTGATAGGTAGGAATTAAGCTCCAAGACTGCTTCTTCCATCAGTGAAATATCTGAAACAGGCAAAAACAAAAAGAAACATAAATCAAAGAAGGTAGCTTCTAATTCTTAAACAGCAGAGAGAATAAGAGAAAAGTTAAAAGGAGTTTCTATTGTTAACTGCTGCTTATTACATCTCTCCAGCAGGTGGTCCTTGGAGTCTTATCTTGCATTCACCAAGCAAAAGGCTTTGCAATTTAACACACCACTCATTCCTGACTGTCAGTTACCATCTCTTAATGCCAGACATCATTCCAATCCTGTCAGTATCAGCAACACAGAAAATGCTCTTGTATCACACCAACATCCTACTGCAGGTCAAGCTCACGTGCACACCTGTTTCAACACACTCCATAAGCTAACAAACCAAATGACAAATTACAACTGAGTACGGGCTCACATTATAGCACTGGCATTACTGCAGCAGAATTTGAGACCGCCAGCTAAGAAAAGTAGTATTTTACCACATCAATGCTAAATTCGTCAAAGCTCTTTTGTCAGAGCATGTAACACTCTGGACAATATGAAAAAAAAACAAAGATGAGTTGGTAATTCTACCTAAATTTTCACTCAGAAAAGATTAGAATTCTGCCTTTAACCCAACAAAGTTTTTCAGAGATTAATCTGAGCATAATCTGCTACATCAACTTTCAGACTCTAGCCATTTAGGTTTCTTCTGCAAAACTCTGTTCTGTGTTCAAAATTAACGGTTAAACTGGATACACAGTGATACTAGATGGTTCCCATTGGGCTTAAAGCCCACAGAAAACTGAGAAGATAGATACTACTCTATGCCTTTTAGTGAACTGCACATGAGAAGTCCAGCACCAGTTTGCAATATTGGTTTCATTTCCTCACTGGTAAGCCCAAAACCTTTTACTTGGTGGTCAGGGACAGCTGGATGGTAAGGTTCAACCTGCAGCTTCTCAGGTGAGCAAGTACACTATAGACAGAAACAAACCTTTCCTCAGCCCAGTGCTATGGGCAGAATTCTCAGCATTCAAATTCAGAGGCAGTTACCTTACTCTTCTAGTACTCATCTTCATTGGAGGTTTTGATTATTAGGCATTAGGAGTGTTAAGCAAAATTATTTTGGAAACTGAACGAGTGTAAAGCCTAGTCATTCTTAATGCTTACAATGCAAGATCACATCTAAGATGGAATTAGACAGAGATCCTTGAGCACCAGCCAGGGATCAACCACTTTGATCCTACCTCCACTATTCAGCTTGTGCGTCAGCACATCCACTTTCTCCTGCAGTTTGTCATACATTGTCACAATCTGGGCAACAGCACGCCGGGAGGACTCCACACGCTCTTGCAGCTGAGACTCTATCTCCTCACTAGTGCTGCTGGCTAGAGTTGCTAGAAAGGAGAATGCTGGCTCCAACCCTTCACCTGGGAATAGAAAAAAGTGCGAAAAGTAAATATGCTCTGTCAGAAAAATAACGCTAGTCCTCATAATCAGAAAGCCCGTGACAGCTTTTAGAAAAAGAAACCAGTAGCATCCACATCCATCTTTTCCACTGTCCCCAGCCACGTGTCTTACCTCTTTCCCTTTCATCTTTGCGTTCCTGATTACTGTCCGAATCTGGTTCAGGTTCTGGTACCACGAGTGCTTTTCTTTCAGACAGGAGGTCCCCAAGGCCTTGGTCCAGGTCAAAACGTTTAAGGATGATGCGGATATTTTCATCAAACTAAGTAACAACAAGGCAAGACAAGACAAAGGATGGATGTGAATGGAGTGTAGGTGAACAGAAGGCATAAGGAGAGCAATATTAATAAAATACTCAGGTCACTCCAAAAGCAATGCCTCCTGTTTAGTTCCATTGAACCTACAGCAGATACAAAGAGCACAATGACATTATTTGATAGAGCAAATACTCAGCTACAAAATTCTGTTTTCCAACATAGTCATCACCATTAGCTATGCATTTTTGCCACGCAACGAACAAGAGTCTGCATACCATGCTCCATCCCAGTGGAGGTCACCCACTGTTTCATAGCTGCTAGGGACACCCTTGCTTCATAAGCACTTCCATGTTCCATTCTGTCAGACTGCCCCTCTGCTGCCACCTGTCACGCAGCAACAAAATGTAACAGAATATTGGTGTGAAGGTTCAGCCTTCACTGCCATACCACCAGCATCTGCCTCTGACATTGTGGGCCAACAGAATGAAATAGGATGCATTACTTTCAGAGCAGCCCATGTATATTACTAACCTGATTCCAGTAACGGTTGATGATCAGCAGAGAGGCGTCATCAGTGGCCTGCCGACGCTCTAGCTTCTCAATGTGTTCCCGCAGCTCATCTTCAATGGCTTGCCGCTGGTCAAGCATCTCTGCTAGTTTCCGGTTCTTGGTCTGTAGGGTCCGAATGTCCAACTCCTCCTGCATAGAAGCACAACTCAACAGCACATTCCTCAAAATGACGTTATTAGGCTCATCAAGGGAGAGTTTTGTTCCCAGATAAGAAAAACTAAGAGGCTGAGTGGCAGTATGAAAGAAAGACATACCGTTGAAGAAACGCCACCAAGCTTAATGGTCTCCACTGTGGTCCCAGAGTCTTCAACCCCTGCCTTTTTCTCTGGAGGTGCAGAAGGGCCAGGCTCTCCAGCTGCCCGTTTATTGCCAGCTCCGGACATGGTGGCTGAAACATACAGGCTCCCCTCTTCTCCAAGTTCTGCCTAATCATTAAAGAACACCATTAAAAGAAAAGCAAACACACCAACATAACCACAACCAATCCATTATGGAAACAAGATACCCAACACATTACAGAATACCTAACTCAGGTGGCTTTGGAAAATACTGATGAAAAGTTAAGACTTAAAAGATGCCACTGGGTTTAGCACTGTGAACAGCAACATGATGGAAACGAAATTATCCTCCACAAGAACCACCAATCTGTGACATTCAAATGGAAGCTCTGTATCTTACCATGCTTTGGAAAAAAAGCTTCATGCAGCTTTCATCTCTATTTTTTTAATCTCTCCATTTTAAGAAAAATGATATGAGTTAGACTTTCTCACTGTATGCCTGAGACTTCCTGAGACTGGGAATACATGGCACCTGTTCATTTCACACCAATCAAACTGCTCTTATTATATCAACATTCAAAGTCAGTTAAAGATGAGGGAAATGACACCTTGAAGATGAGCCATCAAAGATTTTACCAAAAGATCTTATAAATCCCAGTGAACTGAACAGCGATTCCTAGTGAAGGTTTGCAAAATTCCATTTGAAGAGTTCTGTGTTTTATTATAGATACAGACACACTAGAAGCATACTTATCACCAAGTTAATGGAATTTTAAAAGCTCTGGACTACTAGTCAGAGAATCACAGCGCACTTGAGGCTGGAAGGAACTTCTGGAAATGACCTGCTCAGTGCTCACAAATAAACCAGATTCAGCAGGAGCAGGCTGCCAAGGGCCTTCCCCAGCCAGGTTTCCGCTATCTCCAGGGACTCCACAATCTCCCTGAGCAACCTGTTCCAGTGCCAGACGACATTTTTTCTTATGTTTCCTTGAATTTTCCACAAATATTAATCTACTAAACAAATATTTCCTTAGAGGCTTCCCAAAACAAATACAGTTGCTAGTGCTGGAAAACAAAACAAAGTATATCTTCATTAGATCTAAGCAGCATTCTTCTCTCATATTCACAGGTCTTGTGCCAATTTAACCCACAGGTGTGTCTCTGAACCTCTAAACTATATGAAGTCCAGAAGTCAATGAAACGCAGAGTATACAAATAAAATTAATATTGCTTCATTTTAATCCAGAGCGGCACTTACAGAACAGCTACAGGTTACAGACTGAAACAGATTGTTACGTATTTGCTTGAGTTCTACTGAAAGCAATAAGGCCATTGCATTTTTAAGATACAGGTGATAACACTGACTGCTTTGCCAAACATTCTCGCTCAACAAGCATTTTAGCATGACAATGGTTTTCACCATACACACAACAGCAACTCTTTTCTAAATGAGTTAATGAAATACCAGACACAGGTCTTCTGTTCCTGTAACCTACCCTGATCTAGAAATACTAAATGGATCTCAGAAATTAGAAGAAATAGTCAAAAAATAATTCCGATTTAACAGTTTTCCCCCTCTTAGCAACACCTTCCCACAACACCCACCGCTCCCCTGCTACCTCCAGGCACCCACAGG